>NC_049169.1:10054106-10357053 GCF_009769625.2 Cygnus olor | reverse complement strand
CTGATTTAAGACAGTACTGCCCCAGCTGTTCACTTGAATTTTCAGTGCAAAGTCACATTTGTTATTTCCATGAATGCTGATCATCTTCAATGAAAAGTCCACTCTCATACTTTATGAAGATCTTTGGTGATGAGTCAGACTAAGCCAAAGATATACCAACTCAGGCCATTTGTGTTGCCCAGAGAACTGTCCTTCTCAAGAAAGGGACGATAAGAATGAGTACTGGGAAAAAACCTTAAATCACTATAACTGCAGAAAACCTAATTTATACGTTCTAAGTCACACCATGTGTGTCAGGTCTATTTCCTCTTTATTGATGCAGATATAACAATAATCTATTGCTTCATTTCCTCTTTTACCTAAGACATCAGAGACAAAATCCAGCAGCTCCTTTGCTGCTGTACCATAAAAAGAGATGATCCAAATTTTCTAAAAAAAAAAGACAACACAGAGTAAACTATACAACTTGGAACGCTGTGCAACTGTTACACTAGTTTTATGCCTATGAGCATCACCTGTATGAAGCCATTGTTAGAAAGGATGGAAAATAATATACCCTGTCCCTGGAGAATCCAGGAATCCAGGTACCTTACTTAGGAAGTACCAGATATACCCAGATGAGCCAGAAACAACCATTCGCTGTCTTTGATTCTGCTTTTAATTCACTCAGGTGGAATATATTAAATACATGATCTAAAGAGCATGAGGTGTGAAGAGAATGAGCAATGAGCACTCACATCTGCAGATATGTCTTTCTTTAAAATAAAAGCAGGGATAGTTTTTTCTTATATTCAAACAAAGTGATCAGCATTGTAAAAGACTACACCAAATTACATAGTTTCTATGGGCAGAATGAACTGAAAATCTGAGGAGATAATTAATAAGACTATAAACATGAAAAAAATCACTGATAATTCATTTCTGAAAAAAAAAAAAAAAGTATATTCTACCACTGAATAGATGCAATTATACTAACATTTCCCAGGCTCTTTTAAAATGCTACCACTGCTCACATTATCAGAAGGCCACTGTTATAGTTCTAACTTGGCTGCTTTACAAACCTGGTGTGATAGTTTCACCCACTATCTATCCTTTCCGAGTGATTTAGATTGGTTCAAACTCAGCTAAGTACCATTCCTATATTTTTATTTTATTTTTTACCTGTACACTGGGATGTTCATTTTCATTCTGCAAATAAATTAGGAATACTCATTCTCACTTCATGATTAAATTGCAGAAATCCTCAAACTGTCAGAAAGTGGAGTCCCAGACCCTCTTTGGGGCTCTTTCATGGAATGCATTAAGAACCAGTACATCAACATTGCCAACTCCTCGGCTGGTACTCATGTGTGAGCTCTGATGGTGCTAACACAGCTCTTTCCCCGAAAGCCATCTGAGGCCTTGTCACATACTTTCATGAGCGGATGACTATCAATTAGAGTTATGAGTTCTCAGCCCATTTAAATAGGCATTAAAACCTGGCTATTTAGTTTAGCTGCCTAAAGGTAAGGATATTTATTTTGGCTGAGTGATCTACAGTTATAAAAAAAAAGGAGATGAATTAAAATCGTACTGCCCATACAGTGTTATGGCCACTCTGAGAAAAATACACTCCACTCAACATCAGAGAGAATGCAAGTTCCTGTGTGAATTGCTGTGCTTTATGGTATGCAATCCAAGAAACTTACTGTAGTGTCAGAAAGTTGGTTTTAGTGATAACCTGGTCCAAATAAAGTTAATTCTGTGAAGAAATATTAAGTAAAAACTACTGTTGGAAATGTTTGAAGTGCTTTTTCCCTCTCCTTCTCCTGAAAAGTCTGTGCTTTGGCCGGCAGCTGTGCACACTGTGCAGTTCATCTGTCTGAAAGGACAGCTGATGTCACCTCCTGGCCAGCTGGCAAGGTGTTGCTATCCACACAGATGCCAGTACATTCCTCTGAGAGGGAATAAATCAGACAACTGCCACCTGTGACACTTATGTCCATTCAAACATCTCTCTGTTCATGTTATTTAAACTGTAGTGGAAGGGCACAGTCAAAAAAATCTCTCCTTTGTTGCAACCCCTTTGCCTGGAGAACTTTCTACTTAAGCCTGTGAAAGCAGCAGACAGAGGCTACCTGGTATGGAAAGTAAGTTCTTCCCCTACATAATCAAATGCAACTAGAAACTCCTTAGTGGAAAAAAAAATAAAAAAATAATAAATAAATGGTGAATATCCACATTCCTAGGGATTCACCTGATTTCACATGGAAGCAACACTAAGCAATAGGGTTCACGTGTATCAAGTAGGCCGTCATATATTTTCGTCTTTTATTAGCATATAGTTGGTAGTGTCTGTTTGAGGAGAGCCCCTCTTATCCTAACATATAATTAAGAGCACAACAGGAAAGAGAACTGTTGGTATCAGTGGTGTAGTACAAAAAGCATTATCATTCCATATTGTTTGACCTCTTCCAACTTTAACACCCTCTGTAAAGATGCATTAGACATGAGTGAAATAAGTCCAAGTGCACCTATCTCCCAGAGCCCTTCATATATTTCTAATATGTAATAGCTAGAAGCTGGCAAATGAAAGACAGTGCCTGAGGCTTCTGAAGCTTGAACTAAGCCTGGTTTTTATTCCATTTATGTGAGAAATACTAATAATTAACACATACAGGTTGAAAAGATTTGTGCTGGGCAAGAAAACCCACGAGAATGGTGGGTTGAAGCTGCCTGACAGCTTCAACCAAAGTCTGTAGCTTGAATTCAGAATCACCTACCACCTTTTATACCAATGATTAAGTGGTTTAGATTACATAAATTTTAATATGGATAAAGTATATCAATAGCTACTTTAAGTTTTAGGGGATCATTTTATTTCTACAGAGACATACACAGTTCTTAATGTTGGAAATCTAAAGTAGTTCTACATTTGTCATAAAAGTTCTATGAGCTCCAGGGAATTTTCTCTGCATTTTTCTTTTAACCAGGATAAATGACTGTAGTAATAATACAAGTAACATGGTGTAAGCACTTGAACAAACGGTACACTGTCTTCTGACCCATATTATGCACTCTCCTGACGCTATGTTCCTCCTTGTCCTATGGTTCTGCTCTCTGCTGTAGAGGTGAGGTATTTCCAGTTATGAGCTAACTGAAAGTGTAAGCCCTCTTTAATTAATTCCAATTACCTCATAGTTTCTCTAGGCTAAGAAAATGTACAGGGATGGTTGCTAAATATGTAATGATGTGGTGTGAGCCATCTTTATCTTGGGTGTAAGAAAAAGAATAGTCGGGAATTTCTACTTACTGCTGTCAGTCACAGTCTCAGGCTGTAGTACTGGTTAGAAAATAGGTGTGTCCCTTGCCACAGTGGTGTTCCAAGCACTACATTATAGTTATACCCACTTTCTCTGACCTAATGAATATTCAGGTATTCATCCTGAAGACGTTGACTCCCTGCTAAGGGCATTGGACATTCAAATGTAAGACACCTGTAGAACTGGGAAATTAAGCCAGAGTGCCGACACCCAAGCTGAATATCCTGGCTGAAGAGGAAACACCACCTCCTTGTCTGCCTGCTGCATGTGACATTTTTAATGCATGATAGAGAGAGCAGATATCAATGAAAAATACAGATGATCTGCAGGTGATCTAGCATGATTTTTAATTCACAACTCGTTGAAGTTTAAGAATCATAAAGATATCAGATGTTTCTGAGGCACTTGGAGGTCAAAAGTGACTTACGTTGGACACTCCATTATGTTTTTGATATTCTGGATTGTTTAGGTAGCCTGCAATATTGCCTTTTGTTTAAAAACGTCTTCCCTTATATACTCAAAATTGCTGCTTAGGAACTCTGTGGCTCCTGCATCTTTAACGATGACCCAACTCCAGGGTACTGAGGAAGGAAATATCACAACTCTTAAATGGATTTTTTAATCTTACCCCTTGCTTTACCTTATTTGTCTAAGTAGTGTGTTCCAGGTGTTCCCAGAAACAGATCTTTTATTTCCTGAGGAATTGTACTGATGAAAATTTAGATTAAATGGTTGGTAAAGTTTCATTGAAGTTTCATTCTTTGGAGCTGTGACCTACAGTGTCAGGTTCCTTTAGTAATTTGTATGTCAAAATTTTTCTGCCCCTAGAACTCTGTGGGTCATAGCAAGAGGGACTAAAGGAATATTTTGGATCATATAGTCCTCCTAAGTTTCCTGTAATCAAACCATCCACAAGCTCTATCTTATTAAGACTAGATTTTTTTAGTCTCTTTGATGTTTTCAGGATGTCCTGGTTTCAGTTAGTACAGAGTTAATTTTCCTCCTAGTAGCTGGCAGGGTGCTATGTTTTGGACTAGAATGAGAAGAGCGCTGATAACATGCTGATGTTTTAATTGTTGTAGAGCAGTGCTTACACCAAGCCAAGGACTTTTCAGCCTCTCTCTGTCCTGCTAGCGGGCAGGCTAGGGATGCAGCAGGAGCTGGGAGGGGACAGACCCAGGACAGCTGACCCAAACTGGCCAAAAGGGTATTCCATACCATCTGACGTCATGCTGAACAATATATAGGGGTGGCTAGCCGGGGTGGGGGGGGGGGCCGGCTGCTCGGGGATAGGCTGGGCATCGGTCAACGGGTGGTGAGCAATTGCATTGTGCATCACTTATTTCGTACACATTATTACTATTAATACTATTATTATTATTATTGTTGTTGTTATTCTTTTCCCTGTCTTAATAAACTGTCTTTATCTCAACTCACAGACTTCACTTTCCCGTTTCTCTCCCCCATCCCGGAGAGGGAGGGGGGAGGGTGAGCGAACGGCTGTGTGGTGTTTGACTGCCAGCCGGGCTAAACCACAACACAGGACTTTGCCATTATAACTATAAGAAATTTTATTCTTAAAGTATTTTTGGTATATGTTTATTCCTGTATTGGAATTGGTTAGAATGTGAACAGCTTCTCCTGTGATATTTGCTCTCCTTTTCTCACTTCCCTCACTAGGCCTATGTATTTTTTAGAAAACAATCAAAACTCCTCTCAGTCTTTATTATGCTAAATAAGCCATGCTTTTATACTGTCCTCTCATATAGCAGTCCTTCCATCATAAAGCTACTAGTTGTAAGTCCTTTCTACCCCCATTCATCCCAATATCATTTTTCCTTTACCTCTTACCTAGATTATTAAGGTTCAAGTGATGAGCCACCACATTCTGCATTGGAGTTCTGCCTCTTTCAAAGGCAGGCTAAGTTTAGCAGTAGTTAACAATACTCCTTACAACTGTTACTTTTGCATTTGCTTTAAAAATCTATATCAAACAGAAATGAACAGCATACCAATACATTATAGATGAGAAGGTTCTCAGTTCAATAACCTGCGTGTGAGGATCAGTGAGTAGGATTAGATTTACTAAGCACAAATGAAAGACAGGAATAGAAGGCACTCAAAGGTTTTCTGCTCCCCCCAGTCTAAGTAATTATTTCTCATCTTCTGGGAAGAAAGTTCTTTGACATAGCTGGATTTTTGTTTGTTTGTGTTTTTGTTTTAATTACTAAACATTGCTCATCGGTTGTAGGTATTGTATGAAAGGAAGATTTCTGCCTCTTTCCTATTCTTGAGTTTCTTTACTGCAGTAAGAGGAATGCTGCTTAACAGTTTATTTTCCCTTGAGCTTCCGGGCTGCAGAAAGGTGCATGGTGTTTTTCTGTACTGTCCTAAAGATGGCCTCTGGGCTGATCTCAACACCAAACCCATGTATCATGCAGACAATGATCTTGCACATACAGCCTTACAAGAAACTGGGACACATCCTCTGGAGTGTACAAAACACATTGTTCCTAACAATGCTGGCATATTCTTCTGCGTAGAGTAGGCAGTCTGTAGGCAGGCAACTGTATGAATGGGCAAGGAGCTAGGAAAGAAAAATCTGTGTCCTTCTTTTTGTAGGTCATGTAGCTGCAGCAATTGAGTTTTGACTACTTTTATTTTGTGAATTTCTTCTTTGTCTGCTTCTGTTGCTACTCAACATTTCCTGAGAAGTAGCTGCAATATATAACTTGTATGATTCTTGACTGTTTCTCTTCTGCCCACATGATCTGGAACTGTAACTGTGAAGTTGAACAGTCTTGCTAAATTTCTCTTTGAGGGTTCTCAGCAAAGCTGTGAGCAGGACTAAAAGCTCTGGAATTGTCTGTGTACAATATTAAAAATACATTGTATAGGGTTCATGTTAAGAATTTTACGAGTAAAAAACACATTTTAAACAAATAAACATTGTAAGTTTAATATCCGAAAAAGATGGATGCTGTCAGTCCTGTTGCTTGCCAAGGCAAAATTCTGACTTACCAACAGAAGAAATTGTCAGAGATTTTTAAGCTCTGCATTTTCTATATGAATACAGATTAATTGGTGCCTAAAAGGTCTTCTTGTAAACACCCACTAGTCTGTTAAAAAAAAAGAAAGAATGAATGATCCTGCTCACTAATAGGAATTTCCTCAGGGACTTCAATGAAAGCTGGACTAGGCAATGAACTCCTAGAGATTCTTCTGTTAAACAGCAACACACACTTCTTGTTGTGGGGGGATTGTATTTTTCTACAAGTAATACAGAGCCAGCACTTTAGGTTTGATAAAGCTTTTCTTTTCCCAGTGAAGATCAAAAGATAATGAGATTGTGGGAGTTTTTTTTTTTTTTTTGCCAGATTTTCAAATGACTATTTCTAGCTTCCTACTATGTGAAATGCTGGCAGATTTCACAAGGTCTTTGCATGATCCTTTATAACTAAAATCCTTCCTCAGGTCTTCAGATATCTATTTCTGCATGCTTGTGCAGAAAGTACAAATTGCAAAGTACAAATTTTGTGCAAGTACAAAATTCAACAATGAATTTTGACATTCTGAACAGGGGCAGATCTCAAAACACTTGATTCTAAAGACCTCTGAGTTGGAGGATTTTCTACTTTCACATTTGTAGGTAAGATGTTTGAGTGTCAAATAAAAGAAGACCAGGATTATGATTCTGGGATCTGCCGTTTTTAATTGGCTAAAGAATAATGTTTGCAAACCTAGAAATATGGAATAAAAAGGGTTGCTTGTTTCTTCTTAGATGGATTTGAACAGAGGTGGCAAGCTGCAGACTTTAACTTGGTAGGTTACAGTGACTATAAGGCTTGAGGGACGAGAGCAGCTGAGAGTACCTGTTTGGTGCTCATGGAGTGAGTTCTCTTGGCCCATGTTTCTGGGCACATGAAGACAAAAGTGATTAAGAAAAGTCAGCACGAATTTACCAAAAGTTAATCAAGTGTGACCAACCTGATTGCCTTCTACAATGAAATGACCAGATCTGTAGATGATGGGATAGCAGTGTATATAATTAACCTAGACTTTAGCAAGGCTTTTGACACCAGTATACTTAGTTTCAGAATAAGATATTAACATCTGCATGAGTAAGTAAAAATTGTTTAGATTATTGGTCTTAGAGGATAGTTACTAATGGGTCCTTCTTTACCTGGATGCTGGTAAAAAGTGAGGTACCAGAAGGGGCTAGGCTGGGAAGAGCCGTGTTTGACATTATCAACAACCTGGAGGAGGCAATGGAGTACACTCTCAACAAGTTTTCAGATGATGCCAAATTAGGTGGGAGGGGAGAGGGCACACCAGTAGGTACACCTGAGAACAGTGGTGCCATCCAGAGGGATCTGGAGAGGCACCTGAGAAAGAAGAACTTTTTGGAGTGACTCAGACTGGAAACTGCTTGTCTGGGAGCAGCTCTGTGGAGAAGGCCCTGAGAGTCTTGGCAGACAGCAAACTGCACAGGAACCGTTAGTGTGCCCTGGCAGGAGAGAAGGCCAACAGCACATTGTGCTGTATGAAAAGGAGCATGGCCATAGATCACAGAAAGTGATTATTATCTACTTATTGGACCACACCTAGATACTCATACAGTTTGGGACCTCCCCAGTCAAGGAAGACATTGACAAACTGGAGCAAGTATAGTGCAGGGACACTGAGCTGGCTGGAGCATCTGTCCTGTGAGGGACAGGGTTTGTTCAGCTTGGACAAGAAATGGCTTCAGCCCTTCTGTAGCTACAGGTAGCTTAGCATTAAAACATAGCCACTCTCTTCACAGCAGGCATAGGTTGCCGTAACAGAACTTATGAATCTCTTTTTTTTTTTTTTCAGAAACTTTTCCAGGTGAAGACATTCAAGCAGTTGCACAGACTGCCCAGAGATGTTGTGCAGTCTCCATCCTTGGAGGTTTTCAAGACCTCATAGCATAGAGCAATCAGGTCTTTTTTTACAGCAGAGTCTGCTTTGAAAGGCAGGGGGCAGCATAGTCTCCACAGCCAGGGCTTGGCAGCCATGGCCTGTCCCTTCCACCCAGGAAGCAGGGCAGGCTGGAACAGCCAGGGCAGACACAGCATGGGGCATTGGGCATCTCAACAAGGTCAGGCTGGGACATTAGCTCACAGGAGGGGCATGAATATATGCCATATGGTCTATGTTTGATCACAGAGACAGAGGCCATGCAGCAGAACTGTAGCTTAGTTGTGGGCCGAGGGCCTCAGCTCAGGGCAGCTCCCTAGTCTAGGGTGGACCCTGATGGCAGCCTCCTTGCAGTCTGTTAGGGCCTTTCCACATAGCTAAAGGGACAGGGTGCACTAAGTGGTGTGGCTCTGCACTGTCCTGAGCTCCACAACCAGGCTGCACCTCCTGAGAGCCAAGATTGCACTCAGCATCCACACACAGGGGCACACACGGAGACCCTCTTCCAACCTTAGTTATCTGCTGATCCCACCATATGCACACTGACAGATTTTAGCACTTAAAAATGATAATTGTTTCTGCCTACCAATGAGCTTTTTAGAATAATAAAATCATTTAATTTGGAAAAAAACTTCAAAGATCATATCATCAAGTCAACCCATCAGCCTAACACTAATGTCTGCGTGATGTGCATTCATAGTGGTAAGAGTAAAGAATAGAAGGACACAACTGGCAAAGTTAAGAAGACAACTTACTTTCTAAGGAATACATGGCTTTTAGAGAAAAACATTTTGAAAGAGAAGATTTGTTCTGTAAATTTAAGGTACTTTCACAATGTTAATTGGTCATATCTCACAATGTTCCTGCAAAGGAGATAAGTATTGCCATATCTGCTTTGGGAATGGGAGAATACAGATACAGCAAATGCATGTGACACATAATACAGAGAAATTATTCTTGCCTACTATACCTTCCCAAAACAGGTCTAATTGAATCATACAGTCATTGCATTGACCACAAATGAAATAAGGAAAAAAACTAACTAGTGCATGCAGAAGGAGAACACACAGTACTTGACCTATTCTGTTATATTTTCCTATTTGCTGTGAAAGCAAGTTTAGGAAAACAAACAAGCAAACAAACAAAAATAAAATAATAAATCATAATAATAATAAAAAACCCAACAACCTGCCTTTCATTTAGCAGTTCACCAGGGCATACCTACACAAAGCTTTCAGTACCTGGACAGACAGCCTTAACATTTTTTTCCAGACCTAGTCTTTATGGTAGGCTATCTGGTTGCATGTATATTAAGCCCTGAACTCTGAAAAGTAAAAAAAAAAAATGTTATCTGACTTTGAGAGAGAATATTGTCAGTGGTGAACAAAACATTAATCTGAGGCCCCTGTATCAGCTCAGACGTACTCAGAAAAGTCCACAGTTGCAGACACCCTTCAAATAAAAATATCTAGAGTTGAAAGGAGCAGGCATGATTCTCTATTATGCATGAAAAGAAAACAGAATAAAAAGAAGGGCTCATCTTTCCACAGTTTTGGGGTCTATGGAAATTGGACTGACCCGTACCACAATTTAAAGTGAACAGCTCTACTTTACACTGCCAAAACCTGTCCTCCCAGAAAGGAGCCCTGCCGTAAGTCATATTGAAAGCTCTGAAGCACAAGACTATTTTTCTTATGAATTATTTTTGATGTATTGGATTTGGGAAGTTAAAATCTGTTTAGAGGTTGTGCAGTGTTGCGAAACTCCTCTCTAGGACAACTTTGTTACTGCTAACTTTCCTTAATATAAGTTTTCAAACAACAAAGTTTCTAAAATGTTTTATTCTCAAAGGAAATAATAAACTTCCTATCTCCAGAATTCTGAGGATATGACTCTCCAATTCTCATCCAAAGGTTAAAATTTAAGCTCAACAAGCCCTTTCATTTTAGGTATAAAACATTGCAGGATGAACTGGGCCTTTGAGATGTGAAAATTCTAGGTCTAAAGGGCACTTTAATCTCCAGCTTCTCCTGCTCATATGACCGAAAACAGATGACTAACTGAAGGTTTATTTATAAGAGTGTATTGTTATTTCGAACTCCTCTCAAGGAATGGAGTCTTTGCATAAGAGTCTGTGAATAAGAGTCTGAGTAAAGCAGATATTTGAAGGTGCTTGGCAAGAAATCTGTAGGGAAAAAAAAAAAAAAAGAGCAGGGAATGGTCTTTAAAGATAGACTAAAGAAAAAAAAAACACAACAAAACAACAAAAACACACACTCAAAAGCTACTGCAGAAAGCCAGACTATCAGCAGATATTGTAGCACGTGAACTGGGCAGTCTTGGAGTTAATCCGGAGTAATGTCAACAGTTATCATAAGATGACTGAAATACAGCACATGAAGGACATTTTTTCCCTAAATTAATGGGTAGAGAATCTCTCAGACTAGAATGAAAAAGACTTAACTGCCCCAGAATGGCTGAAAAGATGTTTATATATTTTATTCTTTTGTTAGAAGTAGAAGATAGTCGGAAACATGTCTATCTACTTTCTGAGGGTGACCTGGAAAAAGTGCTTAGTCTGCAAATACCATGGGACTATGGAAAAGTTCATTATCCATCCACTAGTCTTTTTATAGCTTTCTATGCTCTGTCTCTCCTAGCATTCCAAACAATAACACTTTCACTCCTTCAAACATTTTAGTTTAAATCTTTCCACAGCAATTTACAGTTGAAAAGTCATGTCTGCTCCTCTACATACATTTAATGAGATCCCTGCTTAATTATTGCCTTCCATCATTGGCAGAATACATAAAAAAAAAAAAAAAAAAAAAAAAAAGATATTTCTAAATTGGTTAATTATTTTATCCAGATATCTAGCACACACTGATGGCCCAGCTTTACCAAAGTCATATCCTAAATTCATGCATTCAGCCAAATAACCTACTAGGTCATACTTGGATGTGTCCCACCTGCATGTGCTGTTATGTGGTGCCCTCTCCATGACTGCTGCAAGTCAGATTACTGCTTATGAGAATAGCTTCTCGTTAGCGTTTTGTTGGCACACAGTCATCCTGTTATGATTAGCCTTTGATCCCCTGACCACTGCAATCACCTGTGTAAATAATCCATTACCTACTTACAAGCAGCCAGCCAGATACATATGGCTCCTTTTTGGATAAAGAAAGTGCCCTGCATCCAACTATCAGATCATAATTAGATCATGGCTGACTTAGACAAGCTTCTATTTTAAACCTGCAGCTCAGTAAGATCTCAGACACAAGCTTTTACCTTCATAGTACAGCTTGCCATCAGCTTCATATCACCAGTTTTGTCTAGAGCCAACTGCTGAATTGTGAGATGCTGATATATCTCAGTCTTCACATATAAGCCCTGAAAGTTGCCTTCAACAGTAGGAGCTGTACCTTCATGGGAATTTATCTTCTGAACATTTTTCAATGATTTTACCAAATTAAAAAAAAAAAAATAAAGTCTAATCTTTCTGGTTTGTGCAATCATGCAGCTTCCAAGTTGATGTTTCCTATTGAAAATGGAAGTATTCATAGAAATAAAGAGAAAAAGAGAGTTGTGTTGAAACTTTCAAAGAAAAAAACAAAACTAAAATTTTCATGAGGTTCATTGCTTGTTATTCAGCCTTCAGGCCCACCTCAGAGACATTGCTTGTTATTAAAGCTCACTAACAATTTTATCATAGAATCTTCCACTCTCTGTAGGCCTTCTTTTTCTGTGTGAGTTTGGACAGGAGCTCCTTGTTCATCCATATAGGCCTCCTGGCATTTTTGCCTGACTTCCTCTTTGTTGGGATGCATCGCTTCTGAGGTTGGAGGAGGTGATCTTTGAATATTAACCAGCTTTTTGGTTCCCTCTTCCCTCCAGGGCTTTGTCCCATGGGACTCTACCAAGCAGATCCCTGAAGAGCGCAAAGTCTGCTCTCCCAAAGGCCAGGGTAGCAAGCTTGCTGTGCTCGCTCCTTACCGCCCCCTGGATCCAAAATTGCACCATTTCATGATGACTTCAGCCAAGGCCGCCCTTGACCTTCACATTCCCCACCTGTTGGTGAGAATGAGATCCAGCACATCTCCTCGCTTTGTTGGTTCCTCTGACACTTGGAGAAGAAAGTTATCATCAATGCATTCCAGGAACCTCATGGATTGCCTATGTCCTGCTGTGTTGTCACTCCAACAGATATCAGGGTGGTTGAAGTCCCCGATAAGGACCAGGGCTTGTGAATATGAGGCTGCTTCTGTCTGTCTATTGAAGGCCTCATCTGCTTGGTCTTCCTTATCAGGTGTCCTGTAGCAGACCACCACTATAATGTCATCTGTCCCTGCCCTACCTCTAATCCTGACCCATCAGCTCTCTGCCAGCTCCTCATCCATCCCCAGGCAGAGCTCCATACCCTCCAGCTGCTCATTGATACAGAGGGAAATTCCTCCTCCTTGTCTCCCCTGCCTGTCCTTCCTAAAGAGCCTGTATCCTTCCATTCCAATGCTCCAGTCATGGGAGCCATCCCACCATGTCTCCATAATGCCAACGAGGTCATAACCCTGCAGACATGCATACATCTCTTAACTCCTTTTGTTTATTCCCCATGCTACATGTATTAGCATAGAGACATTCAGGTTGGGTCCCCAATGAGGCTGGCTAACTGGCTGGAATGGCTGGAATTCCTTTGTGCTGCTCTTCAAGTGCCAGCACCTTTCTCCAAGCTTTGGACATCTGTCACTGACACTGGTATCAGACTGGGAGGAGCGGGTTTCCCCTCCCCCAGCAGCCCTAGTTTAAAGCCCTCTTCACCAGCTTGGCAAGCCTATGACCCAAGATGTTCTTCCCCTTCTCCAAAAGGTGGACCTCATCAGCCCCAGCAGACCAGGTTTCTCAAAGCCAGTCCAATGGTCTAAGTAGCCAAATACCTGCCTGTGGCACCAGTCCTGTAACCATCCATCGATTTGCCAGATTCAGCTGGCCCTTTCAATCGTCTTCCTTTTGGCTGTCAGGACTGATGAAAAAAACTTTTATATTACTGAAAAAAAACTTTTATATTGCTGAACAAAGTTGCAGTTCCTTCTGATTCTAAGTTTTGTTTGTATTAACACTCTTGATTCTTTCCATCCCTCTTAAATTATAATGTGAAGAAGAATCCTCTGCATAATCTCAATGCTTTCATTATCTGGCTTTCCTCCTACAGACATCTGATATTAAATCTCTTTCTTAGTATTGTCCCAATATTTGACATTTACCATTGTAGCATTTATCTTTCAGTAGGCACATCTTTGTTGACTTTCCTTCTAGACCAAATATTTATTGTACAGTCCTTACCATAGTTATATCTAATCCTGCCAACCTTTCCAACTACAGCAGCCAGATATTATTTTTCAAAAACCTATTAACCTAAAACTAATAAATAAGGACCTCATGAGTTCAGTCTTTTCTCACCTTTGGTGTTAGCACTGAGTGAATGCTGGATTGATTGAAGCCCCTTTACATGCTGTAAATGAGTAACAGCTGTTCCTGACATATCTAGGAAACTTGGCAAATTAGACCACCTCACATTTGATGAAGCTGCAGGTGGGGGATGACAGGTTTCGTTTGTGGTCCTCAAATCAGTTCCCTTGAATTAATGCTCTGCATCAAAGCCAATCCTATTTTTAACTTTCTGATGAAGAGAGAAAAGGAAAGGAGAAAGATGAATGCAACTTAGATAACAGATTTACCTGAATAACCAATATACCTGCTACATTAAATATGATGCAGAACCACTATAAACAATGCTTGTGTATATACTGAAGCGTCTGTTGCCTGGAACACGTTGAGTGATGGGCTGTATCAAAAGCTTGATGAAATAACAATACATTATACACACACTAAGAGACAATAAATCATGTTATGGGGTGCAATGAATGAATCAAGTGAGCCAATGTTAAGTTACGGGAAAAGGGATCTATCCATACTTTCTGCCCCAGCACTGGGGCAGACGTAGACAGTAACTACAAGGTTTGATTTGAAATTTTGACCATAAATTTGAAGTTTTGACATAAAAAAGACTATTCCTTTTGTTCCATATCTCCTTTTGCTTTATTTTCTAATGTAATGCATGAAAAATCTGAATATTTGGAATTTTGCTTTGTTTTAAATTCTATCAGAAGTACAGTAATTTGAATAACTTCATGTCAGTCATTTATAAACATTGTGTGCATCTGCTCAGGATCTATCTTTCTAAATTTGTTCTGCAAAAATAATCACCACTTAAATTCTTTTCTGCTTAGAGACTGAGTTTCAGAATATAGTAGATGGAACGTATGTATTAAAACTTGAGAAATTTTACAAAAGATTCTGAGGCCCAGAAAACTTTATAAAAAAAAGCAGCACAGGCTTCCAATTCTAAAGAATCAAAAACTCTTGTTCTAAAAATCTCAACTGTTTATTCAATGACTGCTCAGCAACATATGACTTTGAAGGACATGTTAAGCAATAAGTTAAGAACAGCTGGTAACTGAATTCTCTTTGTCCACTTAAAATTCTCTAAAAAGAGAATTATAATTTCTTCCAATTATGCTTCCAACTTGAAAGAATACCTACAGAATATTATAATAGCTTAATATTAATAGGCATTTCTAACCCTGCAAATTAAAGGAATTAATAAAAAAATTGTCAGAGTTGCAGGCCTGGCTTAAATGTCAGCCCAGTAACTAGAAAAGTCCCATCTAATAGAGTGGTTTGTTTCATAGCCTAACAATGGAAACCTGGTCAGGCTTAAAAACTAAATATTG
The DNA here is from genome assembly GCF_009769625.2 of Cygnus olor. Classification (NCBI taxonomy): domain Eukaryota; kingdom Metazoa; phylum Chordata; class Aves; order Anseriformes; family Anatidae; genus Cygnus; species Cygnus olor. The sequence goes on along the minus strand of NC_049169.1, from coordinate 10,342,022 downwards.
CAATTAAAAGCATATGGGTTATCCTTGCTTCCACTTGACACTCTGTGAGGGCCAAATTTGTGTTCGCTGAATGTCATAAGCCCATTGTTCCCTTGGAACATTCCCCAGAGTGTCATAGTGTGGTCCTTTAAAATGTGTTATTCATTTCTTTTTAAACTATCTGCCTTAAAATTGTTTTTCTGTTTTGTTGTGTACAATCCAATAGTCCCTTGTGAAGAGTATTTCACAGAGGTTGAAAAAATGGTTGAACAGTGATGCTTGGTAAAAACATTATTAGAAATGTACTGTTCCACGTTAACTTTGACTGGTACTTTTTTTTTTTTTTTTCTTTTTTCCCCTAGCTCTCCCTTTGGACCCCTTTTGTCTTCCAACTCACAGTAGCCTTGCTACTGCTGTCTGCACCTTTTCCTTAACAGCAGAGGGACTTTGAAAGTTTGCCTTCTATGAGAAGAATTAAAATGGGAGTTGCAAGAGACCTCCTAGCCAGGGAAATTTTTTCTGAAATTATCAGTGTCTGAAGATAAGCAGCTTTAAATGTTGCTTCTTCTTAGGACTATATAAGGCCTAATGTCTCCATTCACTCACAGCCATGTGGACCTCTTTTATATTATAGCTTTTGTTGGAAGAACGAAAAAGTTGAAAGAATAAGCACTCCCACATTCTTTTAAAGTCTGAAACATCACAGTAGCCACAATCCTGATGAAGGGTGGTCAAGGAAAGCACTAAGCTGTTACAAAGCTTTTATAAACAACCAGAACTTCAAGGCTTCCTGAAAAATTTGCAATTCTTAGTCCATTAAAATATTGATTTTTCTGAATACCCTGTGCACTCACTTTTCTCTTGGGACACCAGTAATCTAGCTCTTCCTTTAATAAGATGTTCTATGCACTACTTCAGATTGTTACATCAACTTTTTGCTGTTAAAGGGAGTGTGCAGAAAGAAGGGCTATGGGAAGGAGCTCAGGTGAATGTGTTAGGTAAGCACCTTGTATAGATTACATTTCTAGTGAGAAGAAAACTTGTGATGAGTGAAACCTGGAAGTCAGTGACTCCAAAATATTGTAGAGGAACCTAACATATGGGCATTGCTTTTGCAAACATGATAATGTGTTGTGTATGTAGCACAATCCATGTCAAAACCAAAACATTTGTATTGCATTGGTAACACCACCTCCTAAAATGTTATAAAACACTCTGAGTTCTTTATTAATGTATCAGATAGACTGAATCCACTTCCAAATTATCCACGTTTCACAAGCTTTACAACAGAATAATAGTAAAGAGCTCTTTTCTCCATTGCAGTCATGAGAATCTGAAGCTCTGTGGCTAGCTCTAAACTGAGGGACCTGGGAGAACTTCTTTGCTACCCTCAGTTGTATTGCCATGGGGCTTTTCTCCCATTGCCTTGGAAATCTGGATATTTGGGCCAGAAGGAAGCTCAGGAAAATTACAGACAACCTTTTACTTAGGAGATTTGAAGCCAGAACACACCATGGTATACACAATATTCTGAGCAAGTAATTGGTTTGTCACAAGTCAAATGAGAAATTTTCATCACAAAAATAATTTTGGACTTAGAAATAATTTTGGACTTAGTTCCTGGTAGCATTTTTAGCCACTAATGTCAGTAAAACTGTGGACAAACCAAAGCTCCTGCAAAAGCAGGCTATAGTTCTAACTTGAAATCACTTTGGGATTCTTGCAACAGAGGATGTAGGAGTGAGCTGCAAATTCTAATCTCTAAAGGTGTCTAGTTCTAAATGTGTCTAGTTCAGTTATTTATTTATTTATTTATTTATTTCTGCATTTGAAAAATACAGCAGTAAATAGAACTGGAGATTCCTACTTCCCTATTTACCAAAGAGTTAAAGGATGTTACCAGTTGCTGTGGTCACAGAGCTTAATACTACCTTGTCCACCCCAGCATGCCTCAGCTATCAGCTTAGAGGAATTTCCATGCTTCTAGCAAAGGTGCCAGTCCTGTTGGTAGTTCTGTCCTACACACAACAGTCCACTAGAAAAAAATGAATTAGGAAACCAACTGAAAAGATGACATGACAATATTATTAATATATGACTGCTACCAACCTGGGGACAATCCAAATCCCTTCCATAATATGTTAGAGGTGAAACACCCCACACAGCTCTTCCTGTGTCATCCAGTCTCTTAGGAAATAAAGCAAAAGCTGTTAAGAATATAATCTAAAACTGTTCACAGGTCTGAGCTGAGAAAAACAAGCAAGCAAAAGACCTCATGCACAATTATGTAATTAGAATTCTGTTTGAAACTGACATTGTTCATTTCCATAAGAGAATTAGGCATTCATTACTTTCATTACACTCCATTCTGCTAATATGATTCATCTTATATGTTTAAAAATGAAGTCATTTAACTAGTATTGGCCATAAACCATACTTCTAATAAAAAAGAAGCCATTTAACTACTATTGGCCATAAACCATAATTCTAATTACTCACTTCACAAATGTTCATTTGTCATCTAATTCTTTGATTTTTCTGCTTTAGACTATAACAAGAATAGAATAAGAGACCTTAGCAGATACCAAAGGATATTTATCTTTGATCATTGTAATCCATCAAATGTCCTAGTGAGCCAAAATGGAATCTGCAATCCTCTTAACAATTGCTATTGATTTGAAAATGTTGATATTTTGGGTAACCCCCTGAGAAATATCTTTCTTCTCTTGTGTAGCACTGAGGAGTGATCAAATACATGAATCTATATTCTCTTATAGCAAATGATGTAAAGGCAGGAATAGATTAGACTGCAGCACACAATTAACCTAGGGCAGGCTATAACGCAGGAAGATATAATGCTGTATGGAACACTTATGCCCTATTAGCAAAAACCAAGCTGATAGAATCATTGCCTTAAATCAAATCTTAACCATCCTAGCCAATTACAACTCTGGCTGAGATGTGCAGTAAATGGATAAGGCATAATAAATCTTTCTCTTGTACCAGTCACATCGAGATACAAATGTGCTTGACTGCGTAGTATTCATCTTACAGCTGAGTCTCATGACACTTCATATCTCACTCTGCAGCAAGATTTTAAGCAAGCATATGCTAAATGGTTTAATACAAGTTCAGGTGGTGACAAATAGCCTCCTTTTGCCAAAGACATTTCCAGCATGCTGCTGGTCACATATGATGTTACAATCTTTGTTACTTCAGTCTGCAAAAGCACAGGAGAATGAGAGGACTCATCATATATAGCTGGAATCCACATCATGGATTGCTCATTTTACTGTGCAATTTTATTTTGAAAACAAAGAGGTAAAATTGATCAGTTTTATTTCATATTTCTCAGATAATAGCTGCTTATTGTTTGTTTGGCCTTCCAGCAGCAGACAGCAACACATAAATCCAAATAAAATCCTGTAAATCTCACTACTTACATATGACTACCATTCTTCAGAAAAACAGCTTGAGCCCAAGCTATTGCCATTTATTTGCTGTAATGGATGATTTGTATTGGAAATGTGATGATTCCTACTTTCTAAAGTGATGTAAGACTCGTGTAAGTGTGTAAGTGCACATTATCAGATATTGTCATTGTACAGTATTAAGCTTTGTTCTGAAGAAAATGGTAGATTTAAAATTAACAGGCTGAATTTGTAGCCACAGAAGTTAATGCCATTGCTTAAAGTCCACTTTCCAATCATAATGTAGCAGCGAAAGGTTAATTCTAGATAAGCAGGCATTTTTTCCATGAAGTAAAATGTCCTCTCTCAGTTAGAATATAGGATTATTTGTATGCTTGCATATGGTTACCAGTCAGTTGTTTCTCAGTAAAGCAGTTACATGCATTAGCTGAGTTAGTCTGATTTCTTGTTTTCCTTTCTCAGCAATACAGCAATCAAATCTCTGCTTTCTCAGAGAACATTATCTGATTAAAGCAGTGGTCTGGCAAACGTACTGTGCAGAAATCACAGCCGTATACTAATTAGGCAGATTTTTTTTAATTATTATTATTTTTTTTAATGTTGTACAACTGTTATAAAAACCTTTCATTTCAGGTTTCTTATCAGCTGGATATAACATTGACATTATGGTTGCCTCAACACTGGTCCAATCCCTTCCCTGTTTTTCCCCTGGGTCACATTAAATAGATTTTACTGGAAAAAGGACCGTCATACAAATGTTAAGTGCACTATATCAGGCAAAGTGGGAATGCAGGGGGATTGTTGGAAAAGCTGAGTCATATCTGAGCTGCCAGCAATGGAAAGGGGCAATATTACAATGTCTGCATGGATATACTTAAATAGAAAAGGGAAGGGCATAGCCAAACACAACTGGAGCACATTCAAGAAGTATCTGACTGATAAGAATTTGAGCATGTGTAATGTTATTTTTATAATAAACATTCTGGCCAAATAAGCACTTGGCAGTTTTTCTCTGAGACTGTTTTTTAATGTTGTTGTTGGCCCCAGTTTCATTAGCCTAAGGCATGTTGGTGGTTTTGTAAAGAGCAATACCCCTAAATTACTCTTGTATCATAGTTGTCATGGTGATAAATGAAGAGAGATTAATTAGATATATATTCAAATGAACTCTATTGACTTTAAAGGCTTTTTATAGGCTGAGATTTCACTGTGGCTTGGAAGTGGTGTCATGGTGAGGGAAAACTTTTGTCTGGAAACTTCTGAAGTTTAAACCTCTGGAAATACACATGAGAAAGCGCTGGAGAAATATGGTTTCAAACATAGCGTCTGGGTGCCCCTTTGTGGGCTGTGATGTTATTGCACTGGTGAGGACTGACAAGGTATCTGTAGGATTTCATTACCCAAGATTATTGGTATCTGTCTGATGTTTATACACTTTGCAAAAACGTCATTCTGAAATTACACTTTTGCTGCTTCAGTATCTTTGCTGTCTCATTACGTGATATAAACTATCCACCCGATATTCTATTGCAGCATAGTGCTTTATTAAAATACAAGGCAGATTAATGTTATGAGTCATTTATTAAACACATTTAAGGCAAAACACAGCAGCAAAAAGAGAAATATTACTGACTATGGGGAAATGTAAGCAGAGAACACAGAAACAGGAACAGTTATTAGCAGATATAAGAGAAGTAATCTTCCATCCAGAGAAGAAAAACAGAATCTTGGTGTTACTCATACAGCCCTAGAGATATAATGTATTAGAAAAAGGTCTAGCTGATGAATCTATACTTCTAAATATTTCTGAATAATAATAGCTTTTACAGTTGAATTTATCATAGACTCACAGAGTGGCTGAGATAGAAAGGGACCTTTGGATGTCATCTTGTCCAACCCACTGTTCCATTCAAGCAGGGCCACCTAGAGTCACTTGTCCCAGACCACATCTAGACAGCTTTTGAATATCTCCAAGAATGGAGATTCCTCAACCTCTCCAAGCAACCTGTTCCACTGCTTGGTCACCCTCACAGTAAAAAAAAAGTGTCTCTGGATGTTCAGAGAGACCTCATATCTTTCAGCTTGTGCCCATGACCTCTTGTCCTGACACTCGGCATCACAGAAAAAAAAGCCTGCTTCTGTCTTCTAACACCATCCTATCTGGTATTTATACGCACTGATAAGATACCTTCTGAGCTTTCTCTTCTCCAGGCTGAGAAACTCTGTATCTCTTAGACTCTTCTCATATGTCAGGTGCTCCAAGCCCTTAATCATCCTTCTGGCTGGACTTCAGTATGTACAGGTCTCTCAGCCCTGTATGTTTGTGTCTCTCAGCCCTGAAGTGGACCCAGAACTACAAGTGTATCTCACCAGTGGTGAGCACAGGCACATGATCATCTCCCTCAACCTGATAATGCAGCCCAAGAGGTTGTTGGCCTTCTTTGCTGTGAAGGCATATTGCTTGCTTGTGTTCAACTTGGTGTCCACTAGGACCCCACCAGAGCATTTTCTGTACAGCTGCTTTCTAGCTGGCTGACCCCCAACCTATGCTAGTAAAAGGGGTTATTCCTCCCCAAGCACAGGCCTTGGCATTTCACTTTGTTGAGCTTCACAAGGTTCCTGTTGGCTCACTTTTTCATCTTTTAGAGGTTGCTCTGGATGGCAGCACAATGGTATAGTGTATCAACCATTCTTCCTAATTTTGTACTGTCTTCAAACTTGCTGAGGCTGCACTCTATTCAGTCATCCAGGCCACTAATGAATGTATTGAATAGTATTGGTCCTGAGGTGAATTTTTGGGGTGCTCCTCCAATGACTGGCCTCTGCTTGGACTTCAGGTTGCTGATTACTATCCTCTCTGACCAGCAGTTCATCCAGCTTTCAATCTATCTTACTGTCCATTTGTCTAGTCCATACTTAATCATTTTGTCTGAGGATATTATGGGAGATAGTGCTGAAAGCCTTACTAAAGTCAAGACAGAATCATCCCCTATTCTCCCCTTTTTCACTGCCCCAGTTATTTCCTTGAAGAAGGCTGTTAGGTTGGCCAGGCATGATTTTCTCTTTCTGAATTCACGCTGACAACTCCCTCTTGTCCTTCACATGTTTGGAAATGGTTTCCAGGAGAACTGGTAGCATCACCTTTCTGGAAACAAGATGTGGTTGACTGACCTGTTGTTCCCTGAATCCTCCTTGCCTGTGTTGAAGATAGCAGGGACATTTGCTATTTCACAGTCCTCAGAAACCTTCCCTGATTGCCATAACCTTTCAGTGATTGTAAAGAGTAGCCTCTCAATGACATCAGCCAGCTCTCTCAGCATTTTGTAGGTACTTCCCATCTGTCCACTTTGTTTAAATGTTCTGTAGCTTGATCATCCTCTACAGAGGGTAAGCCTATTTATTCCCCGATTAAGACTGATGATTCATTGCGATCTTTCAGAAATAGAGAAAAAATAGACTTGAAGAACAGATATCACAAAAGAAGAATCACAGAGAGAATCATCTCACTTGTGCTTCTATAGAACCAAGATTTAGAGTAAACCACACTGTTTATTATTATTACTCTTTAAGAAAATATTTGAAAATATTAAACAGAAAACAGCAGTGGTGGTTCTCAGCCCCTCTTGTTTTCCAGCATATGCCATGGGCTGGACCACATTGCTCTGGTCCATAGCTCTGCCTGTGCCAATACTGTGCACCGTGGTTATTTCTGACATGCTATTTCAGTATATTTCACTCAAGTCTGGAAGGAATCAAAACAACTGAATTTCCAGTGAGACAGGTCTTTTAGATTTGGTTGGCTTCACTGTGTGAAGTGTCCATTAAGAGCTTAGTTTTAATAAGTCAATATAAGAGCTTCATGTCTGATAAGTTTTATCACAACACCAAAGAGAAATTTAGAAAATCAAAATCAACAAGACCATGCTCTGAATACGTAGAATCATATCAGAGAATCATAGAATGGTTTGGGCTGGAAGGGACCTTAAAGACCATCTAGTTCCAAGCCCCCTGCCGTGGGCAGTGACACCTCCCAGCAGATTATGTTGCCCAAAGCCCCATCCAGCCTTACCTTGGGCACTGTTAGGGATGGGGCATCCACAGCTTCTCTGAGCAACCTGTGCCAGTGCCTCACCAGCCTCAGAGTAAAGAACTTCTTCCTAATGTCTAATTTAAATCTACCCTCTTTTAGTTTAAAGCCATCCGATTGTCCTATCACTACACACCCTGATACTGTCCTCTCACTACACTCCCTCCCCAGCTTTTCTGTAGTCCCCATTTAGGTATTGGAAGACTGCATTAAGATCTTCCTGGAGCCTTCTCTTCTCCAGCTGAACAACCCCAACTCTCCTGGCCTTTCCTCATAGGAGAAGTGCTCCAGCTCTTTGATATCTTTGTGGCCCTCCTCTGAACTCATTCCAGTATGTCCATGTCCTTCTTGTGCTGGGGCCCCAGAGCTGAACACAGGGCTCCAGCTGGGGTCTCATGAGAGCAAAACAGAGGGGGACAATCCCCTCCCTCGCCCTGCTGGCCGCACTGCTTTTGATGAAGCCCAGGATGCGGTTGGCTTTCTGGGCTGCAAGCACACATTGCCGACTCATGTTGAGCTTCTCATCAACCAACACCCCCAGGTCCTTCTCCACAGGGCTGCTCCCAATCCACTCTCCACCCAGACAGGATTTGTGCTTGGGATTGCCCTGTCTCAGGTGCAGGACCTTGCACTTGGCTTTGCTGAACCTCATCAGGTTTGCACAGGCCCACTTCTCAGGCCTGTCCTGTTCCCTCTGGATGGCATCCCTTCCCTCCAGCAGTTTAGAGCTGAAGTGCGTACTGAAATATATTACTGTCAATTATCCTTGTTACTTGTCATTACCTGTCTACTAGTTTTTCCTCTCCCTGATTACTTTTTCTTTCATTTTCTTTCAAAGGTCAGATGGGTGTTGCCACAGTACATTCCATGCTCCGTCTTCCTTTCTCTTTTACTTGGTGTTTTTAAAACACCAAACCACTTTTCTCATAAGTCAGTATAATTTATCTGCAGAATCCTGTTCCTCCTCTGTGCCTCTCTTTTCTCACTGCATTCTTAATTCTTTTCTGCTAAATGGCACATCTTAAACTGGAGAAGTGCAGATGCTCACAATACAAATTCTAGACTTAAAAGCTTAGGAAAAAAATAATCAACATTGCCAATTCCATGAGGTAGAAAGGTACCTTGCATATCAGGCTGCTAAAACCATTTTCCGCAGTCTGCTCGCAATAACCAATGATGAGTGCAAACACCATCCAGAGACTGGTGCCAAGGAAATTATATCACAACTCTTTTATGGTGTTCTCTGGAAAGAAGAAAACCCCTCAAGCAAACCTCTGTTCTCCGATGCCCCGCTCCAAACTGCTCTTTGTTCTGCACATGAATTCGCATTATCACAGCTCCTGGCTTCATTCAGGAGTGCTGTACCTCTGTCAGCTGGTCATCTTTTCTCGGTCAGTCCTTGGCCTTATTCAGGCCCCTGTCTTAGATGAGTTCCACTGCCTGCTTCCTTTCTTACAGTTATTTTTTTCAAGCAACAACAGAAATTCTTACCAGCTCTCCCCAGGTCTTAATAAGCAGCATTAACTTTTGTCTTGGTTCCCATTTTAAGTGTCGCTGTGACAATAACAACTAGAATAACTTGTTTTTAATGGAAACTGTATTTACGTGGACAATGCTGCCTTTCCCATAGTTCATGGCTGAGAACATAAATCAAATTTTCAAGTTTTCTACGTATTGTAGAAAGTGATTCAGAGAGTTGTTTATCCTTTTTGTACCGAAACAGATATAACTGAAAGAACAAGGGTTCAAAGTCAATGAGTTCCTCTTGCATGAATCTCTAGCAGCACAGCTGTGTACCTAGCTTTATAGAGAGCAGTGTCAATGAAATTAGATAAAGATGTCCACCATAAACCAGATTCTCATAAAGTCCTGGACACAATGTCCGTGAGATACAACATCTCAAGAGAGAGCAGCACGTCTGCTTTCAGTACAGAATAAACCTTTGATGACAATCATCATTGTAGTATATCTGAAACATCTTTTAAAAATAAAAAGGAATCTGGAAATTAATTCACTTGTGGTTGACTTAGGAGAGTTAGCACATATGTAAGGAATTTAAATCTTAGGCAAATTACTGAATCTACAGTCATCTTTAGTTCTCTGCTTATAAAAAAGGGATAATATTTTCTAGTCTAGCAGGTATGCCAGTATTCTATGTACATAAAATGATGAAGGATAACATTCAAAATAAAATTTAGTTGTGCAACCTTAATTCTGCATTTATGCAGAGTGACATAGCATTTTAGCACTTGTTTGCAGTCTTTGTTTAATCAAATGCTATATGTCGTACATATTCTTTTTAATTGAATCTAGATTCTCAGGTAGAAGTTGACTTTTTATTATTATTATTTTTCAATTTTCTAAGGCCTAACATAGGTGATGCCTCATAGAAATGTAAGATATAGACTCAGGGAGGAAAACCCACTCAGCCTAATGAAATACAAACATTTGGATGCCTTACTCAGCTGTCTCTGCATGAGATCCAGTCCTCTTAATTTACTACCTCTCTCCCTTTTCACAAGGAGATCCAATTTAATTGGTTTCTGGCAGTTTAGGAAACCATGCAGAAATGTCCGTCGTCTCCATCCCGTTGGGAGAAAACATAGATCACACTTACCAAGAGCATGTTTAATGGTATGGTGCATGCCAGTCTTGTTTTGTCTTTACATAACTGTCCAGAAGCCAAATCACTCACCCAGGAAGTGAGACTGCTCTACTCATCCACAGGGACTGAGCTCAGAGTATAAAAGGAGGATCTACCCATGGATTATCCTGGTGAAAGCACTCCTGCAATGTGTATTGTGGGAAGTGTAAAGTTTCAAGCCCAACTTCCTGCAATGTGTGCGTTGTATTACATCATTACTGGATTTGTTAAAATGACACCCCAGGGCAGGGACCAGATGTCTCTCCTTCATGGTTGTGTCAGGCCTCTGGCTCTCTCCCTGATTCTTGCTCTCCTGACTGCACACTGGCTGACCTTCAGCTCGAGGCAGGAAAGTATTTTTACTCAGGTTTCTCCATGGTGCTTAGTGCACTCCTGTAGGATGGGGTTATAAAAGGTCACTTTCTCAGTCAGATAGGAATCAAACTTGGCACATATGTGAGAGGCGAGCAAAGCTGCTGCTTCATCACATGAAGGTAATTGTAGCCTTGACTCTTTCTGTTTCTTTGGACATCTCCAGAGAACCTAAGCAGAACAGAAACAGCTGTCTATCTAAGCAGGATTGCATTAGATGCTCTGCATCTTCACAGAGCAAGCAATTCAGAACGGTCACAGGTGACTGAGATTACATGAACTGAGGTTGCTGAGGTTGCAGAGACCTTCAAGCAAAGTAGGGAAGTATCAAAAATCAGAGACCTATATGTTTAGGCAAAACAAAATTGTTGTCTTGCAATATTCTGTGTCTAATCCTAAACTGAACATTGTACTCTACTTTCTTTTGTGAAATAAAGGTGCTTTTAACATGTTATTTGCTTGTTTGCTTGGTTTTGTCAAATACAACACTCTGGTTACTAACATGACAACTAATCAGACCGTTGACTTTCCTACTTAAAGTGAAATAATAAGAAAGAAGAGTACAGCTTGTGAGGGCATGTGGTTAACCAAAATTTACTGTGATATGTACAACCACCATTGAATCAGCTGAAGGTGCAGTGGGGAATCAATCTCAGCCCATGTAAAAATGGGACACAAACTCTAGTTTGAAAATCTGCAAAAAGGTGATTGCTTTTTCTTTTTTCCCCACTTTTTTTTTTTTTTTTTGGGGGTGCTAACTCTATCAGATTCTCAAATGCTTAAAACTTAATCATCATCAGTAGCTGTGTAGAAGACTGAAGGACAATTGTAGCAGGGCTGTTTATCTGCTTGGATAGGATTAATTTCCTCAGCTCTTATTTGACACAAAAACAGATGTACCTCTGTCATTCCTCTGACCTCTGTGGCAAGATGAACAGCTCAGCTGATACATTTATTGATCAGAGAAAGTAGCACTCCATGGGAAATAAGCTATAGATGCCTTGCTGTGAAATTGAAGATTTAACATCTGTCCCATGCAGATGGTAATTAATCTTGAATCTGTAATGCCCACAATTGATTGGTTGACAACATTACTTTCTTAATCTGGGAGCACGGATAAACAAATGTATTGGATTGCTCTGTGGGTAACATTTTATGAATGTGTTATAATTGCATATGCAGCCCATAAATCAGATAGATTTCTCATCTACATTGCTAATTGTGTTTATTATTGGAAATGCTTCTCATGTTGCTTGGTATTCACTAACTGGTTGATTTCCCACTGTTGCAATCCCACAACCTTGTAGAAATTGAAATCTTTACTGCTGCAAATATTTTAGGAACTATTAAATATTCTCCCAATTCTAAATACCTAGTAGCTAGGTTCATGCATATAAAATATTTGAATAATACATTTTATTTTACAGAATCTGCTATTATGAAAAAAAATTTACTGTCTAGATAATATACAGATGATGAGATGTTAATGGTTGTTTTTGTGTCCATTTCTGCATTGGTACGGCTTTACTATTTGCACCTCTGCACTGCTACTTTGCATTCTGAAGTGGATCCTTCCTCCATATCTTCCTCTAAGGATTTATACAATGGGTCACTGTAGATATATCTATATACTTGGCAGGGTCCTAGCACTTCTGTATCTTAAATTCTCGGTTATTCTCATACAATTAGTTTATTCTAACTAGAAGAGTAACTAAGGTACAAAATGGAGAAGTTGCTGAGATTAAGCTGATAGCCTGTAGGAAAAAAAAAAGTCTTCCAAAATTAGGGATGCTTTCAATAAATGAATCCGTGTCTCAAAAAGTTACCTGCAAGAGGGGAATTGTGAAAACATTACCTGAACATAGTTACACTCACCAAGAAATAACTATCTGATATGAGTTACACACTAGCTTAGGCATGTAATAATTCATGTGTGTATTTAAAAACCAAAGAATGGTAAATTGGTGGTTCCTCTCTGATGTATGTCAGTAGCCTGGGGGAACCTGCTAGCTTGTGCAGGGTAAATTTTTAAAGGTCCCTTCCCACACAAACCATTCTATGATTCTATGATTCTATAATAGTGTGTTATGGTATTTGAGTTAAATCACCACCCTCACATTCTAGGACACTAGGTTGTAAGGGGAAGAGGGAAAGATGGAGATTTCCCTTCTTGAGTTGTGTAAACTGTGGTTCTTCTCCCTGTATATTCTCCTCTGTACTGGCACTGGGATGTCTTTGCTTCATATTTCTGCCTGCACCAAATGCAGCATCAAGACATAGGCCAACAACAATAATTAATTTCATCTTGGCCTCTGAACAGACACCAACAGATGTCTGAAGCTTTTGATTTTTAGTCCTAAGTTAAAACCCTTTGAAGTCAACAGAAAGACTGCCATTTATTTTCATAGGCTTTGAATCAGTCTTTTAGTCATTTATCAATGAGGGGTAGATTTAAACTGGTCTCTTGTTAGTGGGAGAACTTGCATGTTACAGTACTTTGAAGGAAGATGTTCGCTGAAATGTTTGCTCCTTGTTTTCTTAAGAGAAGATGTAGATTTGAGAAGCAAATGTTAAATTTGAAGTTTGACACAGAATTTGCTGTGCCTTCATATTTGTATTATTCTGATTTTAGAGGCTAAGTTATTGATAGAAGTTAGGAATTGCTGTTTTTTTGTTGTGAGCATTTCCAAGCATAAAGACTGTACTTAGATGGTTTTGAAACTTCCTGAATTGAGTCATCAGTGTTTTGAGAGAATCTTGAAGTAAAGTTTTCCCTGGATTCTAATAGCCTAGGACTTTAAAAATTTGTGTTGCAGCTGTAGCAATCATCATTAAAATTCATCTGCAAGTTTTCTAGACTTTTTTTTTTTTTTTTTCTAGAGTAGACAAAACATCAACATGAACTCTGAAATGAAATTAGTCCCATTATGCAGTGTTCTCTGGTCTTCTATTTCAACTGAGGGAGAGCTTCCACAGAGTTTGTGCAAACAGTTCACACCACTAAATAATTCTAATAACACAAAATCTGTGTTTCAAAACTCTAATATCAAAAAACAGAGAAGAAAAAATGGCACTACAGCCATGAATGACTGTAACAGCAAAAACATCACCCAATCTGTTGAATTATTCTTCAGCAAAGAGGATGAAATGCCTCAATAGAAATACTGGTCTCATCACTTTCATAAAAACAAACAAGCAAAACAAACAACCACAACCACCAACAACAGCAACAAAAAAGAAAATTCCCTGCTCCTGCTTGTTGTTTTTGACTACTGTTTATGACAAGTTTTCCCATTAATATTTATTGTAATGAAAAACATAATGTTTTCCTTTCACCAAATTGCCTGAATGTTCCTCTTGAAAAGAGCTGCAAACATAAATTTAAGAATAACCAACCAAACAAAATCCTTCTGTTTTTCACGTTGTGGTTTTTTTTTTTTTTTGGAACAGTTTTTGAATTGACTCTTAGGACCTCTGCCAATAAAAAATAACAAAAATACCTGTAGAGGGCAAGCATGAAAAGAAGCATGAATAAGGCCAAAATTGATTAGATTATTAATTAAAATTAATTAGAATGAAAACTATTAGGACAGAAACATTAGATTTATTAAACTTCACAAATTAAAATGCCTGGAATTGCTTCTTTAGAGCACAGATATTCAAATTGCAATGAGGAAGATAAGGCTTTTAACTACTCTGCAGTAGTTGTCCATGCACAGGTTTTTAACCTGTAGAAAATTTGATGGGTTACTTACAATGAATACTAAATCTCTTTTGCAGAGGTTAAGATTTACTCTGGACAATTTACTATGGAAAATGTAGTGTCATGTAAATCCAAACATCACTTGCTCGTGGCAATTTCTTTCTGTATCCATATTATAATAACCATTATACATCTGCAAAAAGTCACCAAAAATTGTTTTTAATGCCTAATCATGAGAATTTAACGGTCAGTAAATATCCAGACTATTACAGTCATTGCTGTACTCATTCCAGTGTTCCAACCTCTAACTAATCATATGTCAGTCTATCTTTTCCTTATTGACATCTGTTGCTTATTGTACTAAATTTAGAAGGAAGATCCGTAGGGTAGGAACCTGTCGTTTTTTGTTTGTCTGTGAAGTGCCACAGAGCTATGGAAATAATGTTGGTTTTTGACAGTAGCTGACATATGATATGTCAGATGAAGGTTAAAATGCTAAAAAATATTCCAGTGCCCAGGATTCTAGACCTGCTGATTGCTACTTCTGAGGTTATTCATCTCCAGCAGCACACTGAATTTGCACACGAATAAGCAGAGAAGTTGGGCAAACTTTAAATTTTTCATCTCTGCTCATATACAAACTATGATGGCCACCCTGCAGAATGACGTCATTTCACACTATGTGCAGAGCAATACAAGGCCTTTCCTGAAATATATCTCAGAGAACCCACTGTTTTGATTGTGTTTATTCATATGATATAATCTGAAGAGTCTGTACCCAGAGAGCTGGCCTATATAAGTAAGACAGCTTTTAGCTTTCTTTTCTATGGCCAGAGCCGTACACTGCAAAAGCAGCCAGCAGGACTTCCAAATACCAGAGGGAAGGATCAGTGGCACTGAGGAGAGAGTGCTTTAGAGTATCAGTTAAGGGATGGAGATAGTAATGCTGTTTTGGCTCCTGGCTATTTGGTGCATGTTTTCCAGTTTTAGAAAGTTAAAGAGAGTTGAGCCTCAGCTATTCTGGTGTATGTGACTGAGTTCAAATCCAGACTTATTCAGAACATAGTTCACCCTCTAGTACATCTTCAGACACAGGTGTACCTGAGCTCTGGAGCACTCATGAGCAGTGCTTTAGAACTAGCCCGAGCGGTCCTTCAAGACTCTAGAAAAATAAATCTATTTCACTGACTGTTCCCAAGTTAATCCTTACATTTGTACAACACGGATCCTTTATGTGAAAAATGAAGACAGGATGGAGGACAGTAGTGTGAATATGTGGGGTAATGATGCTGAGCCCTGTTCCTGGAGCCCAGCTGTTTCAGCTAGCAGTACATCAGACAAGGTTATTGTCTGTATTGTGAGAAGGTGGCACTTATGGAAACTGATTTTTTTTTAATTCTGAAATTTCACATATAAGGTCAGGCATAAAGAGTACGCCCCTATATCTTTTCAAAATACATATTGTTTCAGGAAATCTAGGATTCCTCTCATCTGAAATTTCTGGGTTGTAAAGAAAGTAGTAATACTCAAAGAAGCATCAGAGTATGCAATCTTCCCTGCAGCTAGAGTGAAAATAGACACAATATTTACAATGTAAGCACCACATACAAGACCTCTGGTGAAGGTAAATGGGCATTTATGACAGTGAGTTGAGCAGAGCTTTTCAGTTTACAACAGTATGGCTTAGAATTGACAAGTTACTGTAAATGTGTTTTATTGCACCTATTACAGGAATATACAGACATGTTGCTTCCTATTTGTTCTGATTTTTTCTTTCTAATTTTACACTATACATGTATACAGTAACGGAAGTATATAGGGTAATGTGATTTAATCTAGAGGAATTGATTTTCACATTTCCTTCAAACGTGGTCTCATTATCTAATTGAGACTAGATTTTTCCTAGCATTTACTTGAACAAAGGAAAATCTATCTGCAGTGCTAATGACACCAGAATCGTCTTAGCAACATTTTTTTTTTTACTCTGTAAAATCCACACTCTCCTTCTCCGTGATCCTTTACGTAAACAGTTTCTTAAGCATCAAGATTAGAGCATAGGAAAACTGAGGCATAAGCCAGCAATAGCAGAGTCTAGAAGTTAGTACTTCATGAAGCATGAAACTACATAATACAGTGACATTATCCTACACATTTGATTAGCACATATATTTTATTTCGGATACAAATAACATCCCAAATTTTCTTTAGTATCAATAAAGACAAGTAGGTGCCTGTGAAAGTAAGAGGTCCCGTATGTCTAAGTTTAGATTCCTAAAAACAGGTTGAGTTCTATGTAGGTTTGATTGAGCTTTGTCTTTCTAGTATGATTTTTTTCCATGCAAGAAGCCTGCATCCAATTTCATGGCAATTTCAATACATTGGAACAGTATGTACTGGAAATTGCATTTATTGCCAGTACTATGTGTTTTCATTGTTTCCTTGGTTTCTTGCTTGCAAGTATGTGTTTTGTTTTATAATCCTTAAGGAAAAAAGTGTTTGTGGATTATAAAGGTTTGGTCTTGCATTACACTGTTATTACTGGAACATATTGTTTCATATTATTCTTGCAGGATGAATCATGCATGTTGATTAATGAAAACAAGGCTTTGTTGATGTTATTTAATCTTTAAGTGGGTGTTGATGAGAACTGACAAGGAACCCTTTGAAAAGTCTTGTAAAAAGTAGTATTTATGCAGTTTTCCACTGTGCTCCTCTCATACTGTGTTCAAGCACTTCATACAGCAACCCTCATTAAATATTGTTATAGAAAGAGGGACCTAGGTTATGAAGAGTAATGGAACAGTGTCACAAAAAGCATGCAGAACTAACCTCACTTTCATAACACAATTGCTCTGTCTTGTAAAAAGTCATAAGCTGCAGAGACCAGTTTTTCTACTGACTCCTTATTCCTCCCACACACACAAAAAAATCTTTTCCTCGTGCTTCCAGAGTTGAAAGAATCTTACTGACCTCAATGTGTTGAACTGTGTATTTTGTATTCCTGAAGTTCTGAGAAACAGAACACTCTTCTGTCAACAAATACGAAGCAACTGGCAGGAGACCACTGCCCTCCTCAGAAGGAAAGCAGATGTGCTCTAATGAGCACTCTTCCAGAGCGTCTCTCTGCACATTCTCAATATTTCAGATGCTGATTTTCAAATGAGGCACCCAAGGCAATGTGCTCAGAAATAAATTGGTATTACAGTGTTTTGCGTATTGAAATTGTTATGGAAGATCAGAGGGGTGTAAGCACTATATTGTAAATGTCTTGAATTAAAATTTGTCAATAAATATAATAATTTTGGATCATAAGTCTTCAACATATTTATAGGGGCTATATAACAATGCCCACAGTCATGGCAATTCCACCTTGATCAACGAAATTTATCAAAATGAAATCTGAAGCTGGCCAGTACATAGCCTATAATTCAGGAAACAAATGTGCAGGATGCATGAAGCTATTCATGGCAGATTGCTGCACAGGCTTTGACCAAGAGCAATAGAAATGCTTGCTGGAAGCCATTCCACACAAGAAAAGGTTCTATGACATGACAGCCTGACATTACCAATATATCAGGAGCTCAGTGGAACTAATGGACTTTGCCCTGCAAGGAGAACTATGCTGTCCATTTGTGAAGCGTTTTGGTGTTTTAGGCAGTGTGAATTAAAAAACAATGTCTTGTTGCTTTGCATTAATGAGCTGTTAGTGTCGAAGAATTCCATGTAGTTCTTGGAATGTATACTTAAGGCGATAAAAAAAAAAGAAGTAATCTATCAAAGGGGTGTCTATAAACATTGATCAGACTGTAGCCACTTCAGATGCACTGTCTGCATATAGAAAATCCCCAGAAGTGTAGAAGTCATTATTTGTTTTGTCCATATATTTTTACAAAGAAGTGTTTTGTTTTTTAGTGAATACAGATAGCTGTGGTTTATTTCTTTTTGTTTGTTTGTTTTGTTTTTTTCCTCTTTATCGCAGAAGGAGTGCAGTCAATACACTGGATAATTCAGGAAACAGAAGATGATTTGAAGTCGTCCCAGCACAGATACTGGGTGTGGTTATTACTTGATACCTATTCAGAAGTTTATAAAAAGAAAAATGCTCCAAAATTCTTTGGGTGCAGTTACGATATCTTTCTCTACGTATTTCTATGTATGCATATGTGATGTGCATGTGATGTGAGGGTGGTGAGGCACTGGCACAGGTTTCCCAGAGAAACTGTGGATGCCCTATCCCTGGAAGTGTTGAAGGCCAGGTTGGATGGGGCCTTGAGCAACCTGGTCTAGTGGGAGGTGTCCCTGCCCATGGCACGGGGGTTGGAACTGGATGATCTTTAAGCTCCCTTACAACACAAATCATTCTATGATTTTGGTATTAATAAAAGGCAAAACATCATCCTCAAGAAGAAGTTTTAGAAAGAGGCTGAAGTGGAAAAATTCAAATGATTCTATTTCAGACAAGTACTAAAGAAGGACAGTGAACAACACGTCCCAAAATCCAGACGTTATGGTCAAACTGAAATGTCCTGTATGGAGATGAAATAATAAAATAACAATACCAAATCCAGATTAAATTCTAGCACCTGAGTCGTATCTGGGCAAAAGGAGGTGTGACACAGGGTGTTGACTTTCTAGTGATTGCTGGTCACTAGAATACTCTTTGAGCTTATTTGAATGCAATTTATCACGATCGACCTACCTTATTTTAGTGACTGCACTGGTTTCCTGCTAAACATGACAATATGAAGTAGCAAAGATGAAATAAGGCAGCTTTTTTTCTTTGGTCTTGATCAGAGCACAGCTGATGACTAGAGAATTGGGACCAGAGTTCTTTGCCCTAAATAATCTAATTCATTCATTTTTCTTGGTATTTTTGTCTAATTCAAATTATACCTCCACCATGAGTTTTCAATTTTGCTTTAACCAAGAATATGCTACCCAGGTGTGTTCTTTCTACTGCAGTGTACATTAAGGATCAAACAATTTCATGTCATTTTCTTTCAAAATTAGAATTAATACCTTCTGGTCCTTTGCCAATGTTATTCATGACATGAATTAAGAAATCAAAATTTCTGAGCAAAGAACAAGTTGTATTCCAATCTTTCTGTGCATCTTACCAAACAAAACAGGTTTGTTTTAAAGATGTATAATTATATACTGATTAAGAAATTAAAAAGATTTAGAGACAAATATTTTCTCAGATTCAGCTTTTCTTATTACTATTTTTATATATATGTATATGTTTTACTGTAGGTTATTACACAGCCTTCAGTGTTGGTCTGATTCTCTATTTAAGCTGCTGGAGGAAGACAATTATGTGAAACTCATCAGACAATGTACTTGCTACCAGCCTGTAAATTTTACCTTTTAACTTTAAGATAATCATACTGGCTGAGTTTGAACAGCCCATTTTGTGTTCATTCAGCCAAAAGTAATTTTACAACATACAGTGTTGAGAAGGTTAAGTCATTTGTTCTAGTTAGCGTGTGTTGCACCACGTTCTAAGGCAGGAAAATCCTTGACAAAGTGAAATGATTTCTGTAGCCAACTTCTTTTCTACATAAATCAGAGCATCTGATCAAGTCAGAAGACAAATATTCCTGATCGTACAGAATATTAGATCCACACTGGATTTGTATGTTGACTATGTATGAAACTACTAGATGTGTATGCAAGTGCAAATCTGATACTTTTCCCAAGCTGTTGCCACTGATCTATATAAATGACATTCTTCACTAATTCCCATTCATTAAGGAAATATTGGAGGCAATGATAAAAACCTGGCTCATAATATATGAGTTTAATAAGTTTATTATATCATACTTTTAGTTAAAATTCACTTTAGCCAAAATGGGAACTATTCATATTACTAATGCAAAGAAATCAGGAGGCATTTGGGATGCTGAGGAAGAGGATGTACATCTGCTGGAGAATTTCCCACTGGATGACTTTATGTGCAAGTGCATTAGCCTCATGGGACACTCAGTATATCATCCTGTAAACAGCGCAGACATTAAAATTATAACTTGGGAAGCGAAACCTCACTAAAAAAAAAAAAAAAAAAGAAAAAAAAAGAAGAAGAATTGAGGTGCAATCTGTTTAGGCCCAGAAGAAGTGCGATTCTAAGTTCCGTATTTTTTTAAAATAGAATAGCACTGTTGGAAGGAACCTATAAAGATCATCTAGTCCGACTGTCCGACCACTTCAGGGCTACCCAAAAGTGAAAGCCTATTAGTAAGGGCATTATCCAAATGCCTCTTGAACACTGACAGACATGGGACAGCAACCACTTTGCTAGGAAGCCTGCTCCAGTGTGTGACCACCCTCACAGTAAAGAAATTTTTCCTAATATGCAGTCTGA
This sequence comes from Cygnus olor, assembly GCF_009769625.2. Classification (NCBI taxonomy): domain Eukaryota; kingdom Metazoa; phylum Chordata; class Aves; order Anseriformes; family Anatidae; genus Cygnus; species Cygnus olor. The sequence continues at coordinate 10,321,445 of NC_049169.1, read as the reverse complement.
ACCTCTCCTGACACAGCTTTGTGTCATTCCTGAACATCATATTGGTTACCAGAGGAGACCAGTCTATCTAGAACCCTCTGCCATTCAGCCAGTTCATCACCCAGCACAGTGTGAACCTGTCATCTCATAGTTTGACAATTTGTCTAGAAGGATACAGTATCAAAGGTCTTAGTGAAAACCAAAGAGGTTATATCTACTGCTTTTCCTTCATCCATGAAGTGGGTGATTTTATCCTAGAAGGAGATCAAATTCCTAAGGTAGGACTTTCCCTTGATAAATACTTGTTGACTATGCTTGATAATAGCTTTACTCTTGAAATGCCTTTCAGTAGCACCCAGGATAATCTTCTCTATAACTTTTCCAGGGTCTGAGGCTAGACTAACCTTTGCAATTTACAAGTTACAAAGCTGTTGACATAGAACACCTCAGTCACCAGAACAGAACTTAAATAATTATTTGGGCTTGTGCTGTCCAGGATCACAAAAAGGAAAGTGTTAAAGGGTGATAGAAATCTAACCGTTCCTGTAGATTTCAGAAATACTTTTAAGTAGTTTCAATTGAATGTATTTCTCATCATTCTCTCTCTTTTTTTTTTTTTTTCCTGGCATATTTACTTTTTTTATTTTTAATCATTGTTATTATCCCATGATCATGAAATCTGAACAGTAAGAAATTTAGCATGTTATTGCGATACAGCTCTTGCGTAGTATTCAGAGTCTTTGGTATGCCGGGAAGCATGGATATAAATATAACTGTGTTGGCAAATCTGTAACTATTGAAGTAGCTTACATGCAGATTCAGTGGTGGGGCTAAATTGGTGCAGGTCTGCTGTGTAAGTTCACAGGGGAGTCTTTTAGGTTCATAGCAAAAGTCAGTCTTGTATATATGCTAATGCCATTCCCATCATGCAAGGGTGAATGGCTTTCATCTCCATTCTGCAAACTTCTTCTCTTGTCTGGCCATGTGGCTCCCAATCAGATGAAGCTTTTTATACATATCTCCTAAGGTCAGCAAGGCTGACCAGCCATAATGTACATCAACGTTGTACACAACTCTTTCAGCTATGCTTTTTCTTCATTTGTAAATGCTAATAAATGAAAGACATTTAATGGAATTTAAGTTGTGATCTTCCCTATGCTCCTTTTTAAAATTAACTTCTAAAAACTGTTAGCCAATAAAATATTTGCAGGGTGTAGGAGCTGTTTAGTTTCACAGGTCCTAGTAAAATATTGTTTTTAATAAACTCTGTATTTACTGCTAGGAGTCCTGTAAAAATTATCTGCAGATTTGTCTGCCTTCTATGGAATACATTAACGTCTATCACTGTGTGTATACCCATTAAAATTTTATAGAATAGCTAGTGCAAAAAGCTCTTTAAATCATTGCAACTTGTTGTCTGGTTATTTTATGTTGATACATGAAATATTATTTTAGTAAGGAAAGAGCGCAACTCATGGTTGAATATTTAAGTCAAAGTAGCAGATCTATAAAACACTTATTTGATAGAAACAGCAGAAATTATCAATAATCATATTTTTTTCTTTAAATATGAGCAACTGTTCTGCTTACACAGCAAATACTGTTAGCTGTAGTGCACTGGAGATCTCAACATAGCAAATGTCTAAGCTATTCATAAAATAATGGTAAATAGACAAAAAAAAAGAAATGAGACAGAAAAATTTTGGTACAGTTCAACTAAGTCAAGGTGTGCTCTTTAGTGCTACTACTTATCTTTCATATTGACAATTAAACATCACATGACAAATTAGAGATTAAAATCATTTCCTTCTGGAAGTGGCTCTGTCCAAAATTACTTGGAGTTTGGATCAGGCCATGGATTTCTGAAGGTTTTACTCATTTCCAACTTAAAGTCCAGTGTTAATTTATTCTGGATTTTTTGCTCTGTCTATATTGTGTCCAAGTCTTGATTTTGCATAGGATTGTATAATTATCACAGAAAAGGGATTTAGTGATGAAGAAAAAAAAGGAAAGTCCGCCTCCTAAAGTATTTGTGATTCATTTAATTCTTCCTTAAAATCTACTTATTCCTTTCTTAGGCTGTCTCCTCATCTGCCTTGTACCCTGGTTAAGATGCATAGGTTGGTTTGTGTTCCTCTCTTGGCACACTTACAACTTGACTGCAGGGGGCAAGAAATTAACTAAATCCTCAAAAGAGATTTAGACTTATTGTTCCAATACAGTTTCTTTAGTGTATTTTCCTTCGTGAAAATTTAGCATTCAAGGGTTATGTACATTCCACACAAATTTGGTGCTTAGAGTTTCACAGAAATTGTCCCGTGAGTGAGGAGACAGCCAAAAAGAAAGCTGGGGAAAAGGGTAATACTGAAGATCTGTCCCTCAAAATACCTAATTCTGAACTGGAGCAAATTCCTCCTTCCATTTAAGATTTGTAGTTATGAACCCTTTCTGGACATAGGTGATGATATTAGGTCAATCGCGGCTCACAAAATAAAATATAAATAAAAAGAAGGAATGGAACTGCTGGTACTAGCTGTATCTGAGTCAACTGATCAGATTCAGAGATGTGAGAGAGAACTTCACATACTTCTTCCTCTGCCTGCAGTAGGTAGAGAAAATGAGGCTTTTTACACGCAGTGCAACCATTTTTCGTGAAACAAAGCAAAAGAGAGGGAATTCTGTGAATAAAAAGAATAGCACAATTCATGTATATGTGGTGCTATGAAGAAGCCTGCTTTCCTTTCTTAGGTTAAAATGGCATTTCAAGCTGTGATCTGTTTCCAAGGCACAGAAAATGCAAACTGATAACTCTCAAACACAGGCAAATCATATACATCATGTGTACATCAAGAATAGGAAATCTTCCCATTGCGGTCCCTGACACTCATTTTTTACTTTTGTTAGAAACATGGCTATCAGTTTTTCTAAAGACTTACTAATACAGGAGATTGTACTTTTTCACACAATAAATCTCTGCCTTTGCTAATGCTTTGTATACTATTTTAGTCTAGAAATATAACTTCAAATATCTCATCTAAAAGTCTAACATTTCATTGCTTCAAAAGGAATCTAGTACTTGCATCCTTTCTGTAGTGCCGAAAGAAGAGCATTGGAGGGCAAGCTAGCAAAGAACCTCGTTGAAGTTCTAGCATTGCACCATCACCTCCTCCCAAGCTTCCCCACAATTAAGAATTATTATTATTATTATTATTTTTTCTCTAGCAAAAGTGTAAATCACACTTCCAGGCTAGTATGATGGGACTGGGTTGAGGATAGCTTATTTTCATTTCACAAGGTTTTCATTTTACCTTGTCATTAATTAGTATTTTATGTCAGCTCTAGGGTAATGCTATTCCCCTTCCTAACCTCTGTATGTATCACCTCTATGCTGCACCTGTGACTGAGAAGTATGAGTCTAATATTGTGCTGTGCTAAGATTAAATCTTCTCCTAACAGCTCTTTCCTGTAGTAGAAGCAGGTCTTACAAAGTGTCCAGAAAAATGAAAATAAGTGTTGAAAGTCTAGCCATACCTATGCTAATAGAAAATATTTTTTTTTAGAATAAAAATGTTTAAGCAGAACACTGCCCATAATCTACTGAGTCCAGTCAATATTCTTCACCAAAGGAACAAAGTAAATCTCATAAACTGCAGCATTTCTGATCCATATATCTGTCTTGATTTCAGCTGAGATAAGGTTAATTTTATTCATGGTGGTTTGTATGGTTCTATGTTTGGGATTGAGTAGAAAAATAATGTTGATGTCAGCCCACTGTTTTAATTGTTGCAGAGCAGGACTTAGAGTCAAGAACTCTTCAGCTTCTCCTGCTGCCCAGCCAGTGAGGAGGCTGGGGGTGCATAAGAACCTGGGAGGGGACACAACCAGGACAGCTGACCCAGACTGACCAAAGGGATATCCATAGCATATGGTATCCTGCTGAGTAATAGAACTGGGGGAATTGCCTCGCGACTGTCTGGGCATTGGTCCACGGGTGGTGAGCAATTGAATTGTACATTACTTGTTTCGTATATTACTTGTTTTGTACATTCAATTTATTATTATTATTATTATTATTATTATTATTATTATTATTATTATTATTATTTTCCTTTCCTTTTCTGTCATATGAAACTGTCTTTATCTCAACCCATGACTTTTACCTTTTTCCTATTGTCTCCCCTATCCCACTGTGGGGTGGGAGGAATGAGCAAATGCCTCTGTGATGCTCAGGTGCCTGCTGGGTTAAACCACAATACCTCAGAATCAGGTGTGCAAACCTGTCGGAAGCATGGTTTAGTGGTGAACTTGTCAGTACTGGGTTAAAGACTAGATGATCTTAGAGGTCTTTTCCAACCTGAATGATTACATGATTCTATGATTCTATGAAGTAGAGAGGTGGAGAGGTTCCTGGAAAGCACAGTTAAACTCTAGATATAAATCTCCTCAATAGTTAGTAGGTATTTCAAGTTTTAACCCAGATTTATAAAGGTGAAAGTTAATTACAAAGTTAATATCAGGATCTAAACTTCTCCAGTTTCAGGTAGATTACATCTAAGCTATTGATTTGGGAACTTGTCCAGTGAGAATAGTATCTTCTCTGAGGAGAGAACAGCACATCAGACATATAAGTGAGGAAAATCTTTTTTTTATTATTTTTTTTATTTTTATTTTTATTTACATTACAATAGGAAACAGTATTTATTATAATTAATTTTCAAAATAACAACTTTTTAAGAAATCCGCATGCAGTACATTTCCTCTGTGAATTCTGTAGGGTGATGAATAATTACTGCCAACAATTAATTTTCCTTCCCCTCTTGAGATTTCTTATTCATTTCCCCTAAAATCAGAAGAGGGTGGGAGAGGGGGGTGGGTTGGGGATGGTGCTTGGAGAAAATTCACAGCTCATTTTTCACTGCATTTTCCTGTGGGATTATGATATTCATGGGCTTTTACTCTCTGACTTAATATGTATTCTCGTTTTTCCTTGCCTTTCCTTTCCTTTCCTTTCCTCTCCTTTCCTCTCCTTTCCTTTCCTTTCCTTTCCTTTCCTTTCCTTTCCTTTCCTTCCTTTCCGCTCCTTTCCTTTCCAATCCTTTCCTTTCCGCTCCTTTCCTTTCCTTCCTTCCCTTCCCTTCCCTTCCCTTCCCTTCCCTTCCCTTCCCTTCCCTTCCCTTCCCTTCCCTTCCCTTCCCTTCCCTTCCCTTCCCTTCCCTTCCCTTCCCTTCCCTTCCCTTCCCTTCCCTTCCCTTCCCTTCCCTTCCCTTCCCTTCCCTTCCCTTCCCTTCCCTTCCCTTCCCTTCCCTTCCCTTCCCTTCCCTTCCCTTCCCTTCCCTTCCCTTCCCTTCCCTTCCCTTCCCTTCCCTTCCCTTCCCTTCCCTTCCCTTCCCTTTCCTTTCCATTTTTGAGGCATAGAAATCTTAACTCCTCAGCTAACTCTAGCCTTTAGAATGCAGGACGATATATGTTTGTTGCCTCTCCCATTCTGATTTACAGTATGTTAAGCACATGCTGATTAACGTCCTGAACTGCAGCATAACCAGACAAATGTCATGCAATGAACCTTTATCTTACTTAAGTATTTTTAATTAAAACCTTATGCAAAACCTTAAAAATGAACAAGATCACTAACAAAGATCAAAACCTATGCGTTTGATTCACCTCTGTTAAAGTTTTAAATAGAATTTTAACAGAAACATTTTCTCTTCTTTTGGATATTGAATCCAGCCATATAAAGATGAAAGGAAGGAAATACTATAAGCACTATGTCCTAACATAACGTATAAGAGTACATAATACATAAGAGTATTACATGAGTACAAAAGGTTTGACAAAGACTCTTGATACAGGAGGTCTGAGTTATACTGTACAAATCACTTGCTAATGAGCACCTGAGGTGGGAAAGCACAGCAAAAAGGAAACCCCTATCAATATGATTCAGTATGGATTAATAACATACAGAAAAAAAATCAGACTTTAGTCCAGCATAAGAAATACTAACTTTCCTCCTTTTGAATGCATTTATTTGATGCTGCTCACAGTACTAGGTAGGTCCCAAAGATAGATATTAATGACCAAGTAAGTCATTGAGAGTAATATTCCCTCCTGGTCTTTAGATACACCTGGACCACAGGAACATGGTCTTGTACGGAATTCAAGCCAAATGAATCTGTATCCAGTAACTCTAGGTAGTATCTATGCAAGCATCCACAGCTGTGAAATCTCATTACAGCATGCACTATTTTAAACATGGATCTGGTTCATGACTAACAAACCTTTGATGGAGTGATCATTAAACCGAGTCCCACTAATTTCTGAGGAAATAATTTTAGCTTGAACTAAATTGTTCTAACAATGCTACAGTTCTCTATTAAGATACTGTAATTAGCAAAGTTGCATTTCAGTAAAAATAATTTTTGTTAAAAAAAGTATTTGAAATGGACTGTCATGTTTTCCCAGCTGCTGTCTGTAAAGAAATAGCATCATATTTTCCAAGCTAGTATAAGAATATAACTAACAATTCGTTAATGCCATTACCTATGAGAAAGGAGATTTAATTTGACATGAAGAATTTCTTCACCCTGCTGTCAGCTGTTGAGTTAGTGTTTTTATTTCTTTTCTTTCTACCCCTTCTAAAGTTTTTTTTTGTTTGTTTGTTTGTTTGTTTGTTTAGTTTGGCAAACCTTCATTTTGTTATGGAGGTTAGACAAAGGTCTCACCATTTCAAAAAAGTGTCTTTTGATCCCTGCCACTCTGAAATCCACCTGGGAAATACACAAAAGAGTAAACCTAGCATTCAGTGTGACAGCCTTGATATCTTAAAGCAGTAGCTTGATAACTCTTTATTTTGAAAACTGAAAAAATAAAAAAATAAAAAAATAAAAAAATAAAGAGAGTGAAAGATGTCATCTGGACAACAGAAGCCAATCGTAGTGATAAGAATAATCACAAGTCTGTGTCAGGTATTTAAACTTTTTTTTTTTTTTTTTTTTTTCTAGAAGTGGGCTAAGACAATTAAGATGTAAGGAACTAATGTGCTAATATAGAAAACAGCAACATGAAATCTTAAGGTAAATATGCCACGTGAAAAAAAACAACAAACAACAACAGCAACAACAAAGTTTCACTTTTCAAGGGGTATAATGCATTGCTTTGTATTTATTGTAATTCACAAACTAATACTAAAAGATACTGTTAATAATTAATTAAACTAATGGTTTCTGCTATTTCTTCTTTACAACATAAAAAATGCATAAATAGTATTTAGTTTTGTTCATAACTGCTCTGTATTGACAAGCACCATCCCATTTTTCATGCTCTGATCCTAACTGGGAAGATTCTTCTGGGACAACGGCAAACCGCAGACAAAAGATAAAATACATCTAATTTTGATCTAAGGCTCTCCTGTTCCCAACAGCTGTCTGAGCCTGTTCCTGTAACAATGTCCAGCTATTTGCTGTCACTTCCAGATTTGTGCTGGGTTTCCCAGCACTCACAGAATTTTCTGCTACTTGTGCTGGGTTTCCCAGCACACACACACTTCCCTGCTAATTCACCTGGGCAGACTAACCAGTTTGAATTGTGTTAGCACCAGGATACTCAACAGACTGACTAGCTGTCCCAATCCAGACACTACAATGTTCCACTATATCCATGCAGTTCAGCTGAGCAACTGCAAGTACAGGAGTTACGTATTTCTTGGCCTTGACATTTAGGTATAACAGTACTGGCTGCTCATTCATTTGCTTTTCCTGTCAACTCACCATACTAACCACCCCGAACATTAAAGTTCTTGCAACCCCTCACAAACGCAACTGAATTACCAATGCAATCATTACTTGTCTACCCAGCAAAAATAATATTTTGCTCTGGCAACAAGCTGAGCTGCTATCTTTTTATCCCTACTGTCTTGCCAAAATATATAACTTCATTGCATCTTCCTAATTTTTTTTTGTTGTTGTTTTGTTTTGTTTTTCTGTTTGTCTTCTTCTAGGTTGGGCTATTGGGTGTTGTTTATTTTTAGCAAGTTACATTTAGATTATAAAAGAAAATTCATATGATAGATGGTGGAAAGGCATCTGGGGAAAGACAGGTTATAACCATGGATATGGGCAAATTATGAGGTCTGGTTTCTGGATGAAAAGCTGGAGAAAGCAGACTGTGATAGGAGAGTTGAGAAAAGCAAGATTTTCTCCAAAATGCCTCCTGATCTACTCTTGTCCTTTAAGAAATTTTGTTTAACTAAACAGCACAAACATCAGTTTAGAAGCTCCTTGAAGATAGATATTCATGCTGCAAACTTCTCTTCACTGCTTTTTTCACCTTGTGTGTTATCTTCCAATGCAAATTCCAGTTAGACGGTATACTCTGGGATAAGGGTTGCTCCTCCTGCTCTGCTTTTTTTGTGCCCCAGATTCTCATTTCAGTAGGAATTATGCACTGGCATATGTCTGGATTGCAACTAAAAGGTTAATAATTCCTTAAAGAGAATGGTAAATTTGTCTATGTCTAGATCATGTTTAGAGCACTGGGATCAGGGAATGGACATACGAACAGTCTGTCCTCTGACTCTTCTCCACACATCATAGCTGATACCTGTGGACTATTTGTGGGTTAGTGACCACACATCATAAGGGCAACTTCAGCTGTTCATGCCTGCAGGCCCTATCACCCTACTGGCACTTAACGTTAAGGCTCTTTTAGAAAACTAAAATGGGTTTTGCTTCTACCCATAAATTCCGGGTATTGGAAGCCGCAGAGCTGCAGACCTTTTTTGAAATACATCACCTTTGAGTCAGTCTAACCGAATGAGTTTCACTGATTCATAGAAATATGTTGATATGCAAAAAGAATAGGTAGAAATATGTCACACCTATTAGATCCCACACTGAAAATAAAATATCTTTGAGCATGGGCTAAGAGGGAGTGTGGACCTGTTATTTCCCCTACCCAGATGCTTTAAAAATTGTCTCCAGTTACCATCAGATTGTATCAGCATAATATGGCTGGCCATCAATGCCAGACACTGATCCTAACAGGTCTGCACTCAGCATGCTGACTAGATCAGTCCCGTGTGCTTGTGCTGGATTAAGAAATATAACGTTAAATGAAACACTTCACAAATGACAGATCCTGGTGCATAATAATTTAATGAGGTCCCAACTAAATCTAGATTTAAAATGTTTTGTTTTTCCCGGGCATGCTCAGAGGTTTAACAAAGCAGTTAGTATCAGCATTGCTAAAGTAAACTTAAATTATTTAATTTTTGTAGCCACTCTCATACTTTTTAGTTCTTAACTGAGCCTATTACACTTCAAAAATCTCTTTTTTACTTTCATCTCTCTCTCATTATATTTTTAACACTTCAGTTGTCACAATTTTTTGATCACAAGGTGGGAACATAAAGTCAGGACATGCTTATTTCTTAACAGTAGTGTTGATGCCACCCCATATACCCTCCTAACATAACTTCAGTTTGACACATTTGAAAAACTGATTACCAGTTTGGATTTTATACTACTGGAACTCACACTTGTTTAGCCCTCTTCACAGTTTTCCCTAGTATGACACTGCAAATGTGTTTAAGATTCAGGCAAGGTTCTAAAAAGATTCTTTAACTTAAATAGCTATTTAAATTTCAACTCAGCCCCATCCTGTACAATGCAGCTTGATAGGCTTTGGTAGTAGTTGGAAGTGCTATCTTGCTGCTAAACTAGCAAACGCTGAATGCTAATAGCAATCACAGAAATCATGATATTAATTCCTGCTTTATTTTATTTTCAGTCTAGCATTATGCACGTTGATATGACAGATTTTTTATCTTTGTTTCACCAATTAAAATTTATTTCTAAGGTGGAATTGTGGATTTATAAGAGATTAGATCTTGTCCTTATGCATAGAAGAGATTTCAAGAGATTATTTTTTTTTTAAACAAAACAGATCTGCCACATCCTCACCTATGACTTTAATGGAGCCACCTCATACCTTCATGCTTAATTAAACTACATGATTTCATATCTAATCACAATACTATGATTCAGTTTACCTAAAATTATAGTATTGGGTTTTATAATAACTGTGACACCATTTCATTCTTAGAAAAAATAAATAAATTTACAGATCTTAAAGTATATCTTTCTATATACATATATACAACACTATTCAGGTCAGATTTTTTGCCTTTTTGTTTGTTTTCTGCATTTAGAGACATTATTGCATGGAAAAGTTGAAAAATATCTTAATGTGGAAGGAGTGAGTTTAGCTTCAGAAACAATTTTTCCATTGATAATAGAGGATTGATTCCTTTCTTCTTTTTCTTAAACTGCATAAAATGGGACAGAAAAAATCCGAACGAGTTAAGGATTAAGGCTATTTCTTACTGGTACTGAAGCAGGCAGAGGAGAGCACACTGCCATCCTCCATCCAACACCACAGTCAACTCTAACTTCAATGTGACAGGTCTGGGTTTGTACTGTGTAGTGTAACCTCTTATAAGTGATCTCTAAAACACCAGTTTCCTCAACAGTAAATGGACAAACCTGGGCATGTTGACTGTAGATGTAATATGAGTTTTCTATTGCAAGTAACCTTGGTCCATGTAAATCCTTAACGCTAGGATTAATTCGACTTTTTTTTTTTTTTTTTGGCTTTTTTTTTTCCTTTCTGTTATTGCTGTCAGTAGCCATAAAGAATACCTTGCTCAGTTCTCGGTATAATTGACAGTAAGTGCAATGGGGGAATCATATCTCTGGGTCCAGTTTTGTATCTCATGGAATAAAGTTACAACAGCAATGAACTTACATCAATTTACAGCAGATCTAGTATTGATTGCAATAACATAATCCATCATAGCGTGTTTGTTTAATGCTATTTTTTTTTGCCAGTAAATGCAGTATTTAATATTTCATATAGTTGTCTAAGAATAATAGAGCAGAAAGCCACATGAGGCACATTTTTTCTTCTTCTCTCCTTTTTTTCTTTTCTGCCTTTGCTTTCCTTGTGATTCTTTGTTCCTTGTCAAACAACTAATTTATGAGCAGACTCTGAGTCATGTCTGCCCTGTTGATTTATTATTGAGCAGTGTTGAAATGAGACTGTCTATTTTGCATTTTCATCTTTGTGCATGACAGGCAAGTGCTGATTTTATATTACAGTTTCTGATTTTCTGCAAGTCTATAGTTCAAAATTATTTTAAAGTTCCTACCACAATTTTCACACCTCTACATCACGTCACCTCTTCTTGTCAAATGTAACTAACCCCTAATTCATTTTCTTAATAACAAGAACTATGAGATTAGAGGTAAAAATAAATAATAAAATAGTTGTTATTATTAAAAATCCTATTATGAAAAAATCAGTACTAGTCTCTTGGTTAAGATACATTTTAAGAAACCTAAAGACAATGATGTCAAAATGTCACATAAAATAGAGTTGAATAAATAAATCTTTGTTTCTTATTTCATACTGCTTTGGATTTATTTTATTTTAATTTTATTTTATTTTATTTTATTTTATTTTATTTTATTTTATATTTCTGTTAAATTGTGTAGATTTTAAGGTTTAAATGAAGCATGGTAGTCTTATTTCTACGTAAACCCATGTTGCCTTTTATATTTTTATATATGTGTACAGGCAATTTTAATTTAACACTCTATGTTATATAAACATTGAAACACAGCTTAATATGCAACAGTCAGTTGTAAACAATTCATGTAATGCAGTCATGTATGACAAGTTCTTTCAGAGCCTCAGAAAAAAACATGCTACAATTTCTATGTTCAGAAAAAACCTTCAGAAAGAAAAATGTCACATAAGTAAAGGCTGTGATGTATAAGTATCCTTTGCATTAGCTATGTTTCCAATGTGGGTGTGGATCCATTCTCAGGAAGCATTAAATATATGAGAAGGTGTAATATGTGTAATATACTCCTCTTCCTCATACTAATTTAGCAAAGTAGGTCCGTATATACTCAATATTAAAAACCTAACTGAAGTCAGGTTTTAACCTAACTTAAATGTCTACAAAGAGAGTTTAAACATGGATTTGGGAGTGGGTAAGTTAACCCTGTCCTTTTTTTTTTTTTTTTTTTTTTTGTTTTCATCTACAGGTTTCTGAGGACATAACGTATTCACACACAAGAGGAAAGATTGGGGTACAATTTTTGGACAGGTCTATGTACTATCTGGATAACATGTTCAGTTTTTCTAGACCACATATATAAGATCTGTGGTTTTATAAATAAGACCAGATAAATATCTGGAATTCACAGGAAGTCACCAAACAAGCCCAGCTTTCCTGTCCTAAGTGTGCTTTAGGCTCTATTTCAGTTTGACTGATCCATGTTTTTGTGTTAATTATGCATCAAAACGTCTCATTAATCACACACACACACAAAATCTTCTAGTTCAGCATAATTGAATTTAATAATCACTAGAGATATTTTAAATTCCACAGCCATAAGCTTAGATTGGGTAAGGTGGACATAAAGGTGGACAGAAATTAAAACTGTTTTTTTCTAGGAAAGTGTGAGATCTCCATGGAGATATTCAAAACTCAACAAGACAAAGCATTCCCATCTACCTTTGAGGTAAGCTGTGTTTACACAAGCACTTGGAATAGGTGCTCTTCAGATGTTTCTTCTGACCTAAATTACTCTGTGACTTTATGAGGCATACAGTGTTCACTCTTATGTCCTGTCCTCTATCCTCTCTGTTTCTTAATCTCCAATAAAAAATAAAACACTCCACACTTTGTAAAACATATATATATAACCTATATAACCTATATATATGGATAACCTGTATATGTATAACCTATATAACCTATATAACACACCTACTTAACTTTTTCTGTACATAAAACTGAAATGCTACTGACCTCACCACTTCCTTGCCTGTCCCTTTCACCTGTTTCACAAAACTTTCCAGGGAAGAAAGGATATTCTAGAGGAGGAATATCCTTTAATCTTCTAAACGAATAGTTTCATGTTTACTGTTCTTTAATGTCCTGTAGCTTGATATACCAACTGTCACCCATAGCATCTGAGATCATAGCCTCTTTTGTGATTTTTCTCAATTTTTTAAGGAGATTAAAGGAAGGAAATAAAAACACTTTTGAAAATTTCCCTCGATTTTATATTCTTTTATCTCTTTATTTTATAGAATTATCAGGGACATCTACACGATAACGTTACTTTCACAACATTACTCATTTTACTATGCTACATATGAAGTAGAGCTAACAGATGATCATTTTCTAGGGACAAGGCCAAATTCAGATTACTAGATTGAATACAGTTCAGTATTCTACTCAACATGAGTGTGAATACTTATAATTTACTATTTAAGCTAGAGGGAAAATAATAATTTGTTTTGCATATTAGTATATACATTTTACTATTATTTTTAGCTGTAATCTGTTAAAAAAAAAAAAAAAAGATAAATATGATATATGTTATCCTGTTAATGGATTTCTTTTCCCAGTAAGTCTTAAAGATATGCACATGTGCTGATGAAAGAGAATAATCACCAGATCTTTTATTTTTTAGCTAACAGAAAGGTCTCTCAGTTACTATCCTTCATTTGAAAAGCTGTATGATTTACTGTGGTGTTGAATGAGCAATTACAGTATCCACAGTCTTCATTCCACTGACCACTGGTCTTAAATTTGAATTAAATTAAAATTAAAATTTCAATTCAACTGCTGTTTTCAGTAAAGCTACTTTTAAACACCGTTTAACACTAATGCTAAAGCAATACTGAATCTTTATCAGTAACTGTCATGCAGACAAATTAGAACGTGTACATGACACTATGCCTTAACCCCACACAAAAGAGTTTACCAGTAAATATGGAAACCAGAGACACCACATAGGGCCACCAAAATAAAATATGCACAAAACATGGGAAATAATTAGACTATGTGATCTCATGAGAAATGATGGCTCCTTTTTTTTTTTTTTTTTTTTTTTTTTTTTTCCTGAGAATAAAAGTAAGGATGGAGAACAAAGACAAGGGAAGAATATACAAATAGTTTCATTCTATCAAGGTAGTGAGCCTCTGAAACAATTAAGATCAGGGGAAAAAGAATTTGAAGAATCTTATTTATATAATTTATATATATATTACCAAATAATAATAACTATGAGAAAGGAAAAAGCAGAAATGAAGCCATAGTAATGAGGAGGATGGAGATAAGACAGTTATACTTGTTTGCTTCAGAGGGAAATGAAGAATATGTCTGGAGATCAGGCCTGTGTGGGATTCCACATTTCTTTAAGAGACTGAATGACTGAAAGGAATTCATTTATACAATATTGCATTCAAGAGGTAAAAAGGAGGGATTAAACTGTATATGTATGCAAAAGATGAAATGACTGAATATGAAATACAAAAATAATGGAAATACTTACTGTTATATCCCATGGGATAGAATTTTACATATATTAGAAATTATCTAAAATCTTATGCACAAAATGTGTCTATTTATAATTATGGAAATAGAGACTCAGGTGAGTGGATAGCCTCCCAGTGGTTTTAATAGGATATAGACTTGGTTCTTAAAGCACCTATTTTCCAGAATTATACTCATTATCACAGAATTCGGTAGCATTATTTTGAATTTATACTACAGTAAGAAAGGAGGTGTTTTGCATAGATTTAATGAAGGAGAAACCTGTTGTAGTTCTATGAAGTCCATGAAATGTTTTGTATGCAACTTTTGATAAAGATGTGATTGCTGCCTTAGTTCTTTGTGTGTATTTCAGGTTGGTTTCTTGTATTTTTATACTGTTGTAGGGCGAGAGCGTCACTTGATTTTTGGAAAGAATGGAATCTTTTCGTTTTTCTTTTTACAAAGTCTTCAGATTTATCAGCAGAAAAAAAAAAAAAAAGAAAAAAGCTGAAAATACAATTGTTGCTTAGTTTGCTCAGATATTTATTGCCTAATTTGATGCAATTATATACAGTTTATAAACATAAGAAATTATTTTTAAAAAAGCCACACAACAGTAAAACAGCTGCTTATGGTTATTTCAAGCAGCTCTTCTGATCAGGGTCAGTAGGGCAGATTGAGACAGGTAACTCAAAATACACCTGCCAATTGAGCTTTTTATAGATCATTAATATATTTGAAAATTGTACTGGCAACTTTATCAATATAAATTTTACTGCAAACATGTACTTTTTGAACTAATTAGGTTTTTATGAAAGAAACAGTCTTTTTCTACAGGAAGTCGGTAACAGTAAATCACTGGAGCTGCATATTAAGCATCAATTCTTCCCACTTGCTCAGTCACCATATGGCACCACACACTGTGCAGAAAGATAATCACTTTATTGTTGGCTGGGTTTTTAATCAGATACATCTCGTACTGTTTTGTTAAACATTGCCTTGCAAATAAACCAACTTTACAATACATTTGTTTTTTGGAAGAAAACATAAATAAGACCTAGTGAAACATAAGAAGGTCTGGTCAAACTTGAAACATGGAATTTAATAAAATGATCAGGCATGAAAGAATATAAAACATTATTTGATGCACACAAAGATGCATCAAAGTAAACTGGATTGGGAGCTGAGCAAACCACTGTGCAAGGTGTCTGTTTTCCAGCAGTAGTTTGCTGGCTGCATTAGACTTGACAGCTGTTGTGCTTGGTGGCTTTCAGACTATAACATTCACTAGATCTAGCAGCTAATAGATTACTGTGGTCCACCCCTACTGGGAGGCTGCATGAACAAAGAGTTTATACAATGATCAGTTCTGCAGTTCTCTCCTGCTTTGTCCCCACAAATAGAAACTGTCCCTACAAACAGAATCTGCCATGGAACTTTGTTCCTGGGTGTTCCTCATGCAGAGGTCACTGCTTTTAGTTTTATATTGTGCCTACCCCAACAGAAGCTCTATGACCTTTCTGGCTTGAGTGCTCTGCAAGGAGAAAGGAACAGAAAAATTGACTAGATCTATATTCACAGGGATGTAAAAAAAAAAAAAAAGATAAAAAAATTGAATATTCAAAATAAGTGGGGAAAAAACACCCTAAAGATTTTTTTTAGTATATGACAATGTTTCCTAGGAGAAGTAGTTGAATATTCATTCCTCTAAAATAAGACTAAAACAAACACAAATATACAATAGGAACAGCCTGAGCTGAAAAAGGGAGATATTAGATAGAGGTTCTTTGTATTTCTGATTTACATGAAATTACATGTAATTAACAGAATGTTATGGTTATGTAGTCAGTTGCTGACATTAACATTATCTATGCAACCTTTGGTAGATCCCTTTGCGTATAAAATACAATATATAACCCCCCTAGGACTGTCATAGTCCCCCACAACCTCATTTCTCTCATTTCCTGTACTCAGTGCCAAGCAAATTCTTTATTTCCTAAGGAATAATCCTTGGGGGTGCGGGGAGGGGGGTTGGGGGCGGGGGGGGGGGGGGGGGGGGGGGGGGGCGGGTTGTAGAAAAAAAGGAGCAATTCTTGAGTGCCTGAGGAGGAATTCCTAGCTGTCCTGGGATAGAAGATGTTCAGTGTGGATATGATGTTCTGCAAAATTCCCCACAGAAAAAGATCTTCAAATACATTTGGAGAAAATCTCATGGGATTCTAAAACATTTATGTGGAAAGGATAAATTCTTTGTCAAGTGGGTTTTTGTTTGTTTGTTTGTTTGTTTGTTTGTTTATTTTCCCAGACTGCAGAGGTACTTGTATTTTCAAAAATTTACATGCTTTTTGTTTGGACAGATTAACATCTATTCCCATCTGTGGAAAGATTGGGCTGTTTTTGCAGAAATATTTGCTCCACAAAGACTCAAAGAATAAAAAATATTAGAATGAATACTTAATGGCTAACAAAGTCATAAGCAATTAAAACCAGTGTCTGTATTTTACTTACAACCACTTTTCTATATCCACATCTTTATCATATTATGGCTAAATACTGGTTTCAGAGTAACAATGATAGCTATAGTACTGGGAAATATCAGGATCTCAAAAAGATGACACTGAAATTATTCTCCTCTTCACTTCTGACAGGATCACAGACAGAGGACAAAAGAGACCGAGGAGTTCACTTTATCTTGCCTCTGTTCCAAGGCAATATCAACAAGATATCTTGGTAGATGCTTACCTTAACCTTGCCTCAAAAAAAAGAAACAAAGAAAAAGCATCTGATAAGATGCATATGCCTTTAGCCTTCCAGGTGTAGCTGGCAGTCTTGAAAAGGTCCCATTAATAGCATTTGACTTTGCTTCAGGTCTGTAGCTCATAGCAGTATGATAAATTGGACAATACAATCATTGTATGAATACTAGGAATCTCGACAAATATGAAGGGATACTTACATTTCTAGCTTTCTCACTTTTACAATTAAATTCACTTGCACTAAACCTGCCTTTTTTTTTTTTTTCCTTTCTGTATTAGTGTTTGCATTTAATGTAAGTGTACTGATGTTCACCAATAATTTGTAACATGAGGAAAGGTGTCACCCAGATATAGTAATAAAAGCAGCAAGACGCCTGTTAGATAATACCCCTTTCTTTGGATATTTGCACTTCAGCTACATGGATAACTGTGGGCCATAACCAAGCAATTTTTCACTTCAGTGTTCCCAAACTGTTAGCTCCACAATATTTACTGAAGTTTTGTTGCAATGTTTATACATAAATACCAGTTCTAATCCCTTAAACATGTACATTTTGGCTTTGGGGAGAAAAGATTTTTCTTCCATCCGCTTTATATGTTTACTTCATTATTGAACAAACTTATTTTACTCTACGGTTCATCTTAATATCAGCTAGTCTTTAAGAAAAGAGCTGTAGGACAAGGTAGAAGTTTATACATTGATATTGACATTCAGAGTTTCAGCTTCTGTGTAAAGAGTTCTGGATTATTACCATTTGTTATTATTATATATATATATTTTTTTATTTTGGCCACTCATGATTTCAGAGAGAATTGAGATTATTTTATTGTCAAGAATAGCTTTAATTTGTTTTAAGAAGGAAAAAAATGTCAGTTTTCCAGTTGCACGTCAACAAACTTTCTCAGCTCTTAAAAAATTATTAGTATTATTATTAATTTTATTATTTTTATTTTTTTAATTCATTTTCCTCTGGTCTTAGTTGTTTCAGAATTGAGATGATCAAGGAAGAGGAATTCCTGTTCTTGTTTTCTTTCCTACTAACAAGATTTTTTCCTGTAAATAAGTTTCCAGTTCGTTTGTTCCTTATTCCCAGCCTGGAGCAAACCATCAATACCATCTACTGAATAAACCCTGATGTGAAAGACAGGTTAGTGCACGTGTAGGTGCACTATAGACAGCAGCTTTCAGGAGCTGACCTGTATGCTTGTACACAGAAGCTGAGGTAGTCTGCAATATAATAGTGTCTGCAACACCCAGATAATGGATAAAACGTGTATTTTTGGTTTGACAAGCAGAGAGACTGCCACTAGGGAAAGGGGAGCATGCCTTAGACTGTAAGGGGCCTAAGTAAGTGGTAAAACTGGGGAGAAATACAGGAAATGAGAGGAAAGAGAATTACTCCTGAGAAGAGAATTACTTCTCTTTCTCCTGAAAGACAATTACTCCCGTCTTATCTGGCATAAAGCTTGAGGTTCTGCTACAGCTCATGGCTTTCACTGCAGCTGCTTGTGATCATGACAACATTTTCTATTACATCTAGATATGTCTGGTCTTTATCAAATGTTTTGCCAAACAGGAGTTTCTGTGTACAAATTTGATTAGTCATTTATTCGAGGAAATTTTATTTCAATCACCAAGAGACAGGGATAAAGAGACTGTCTCTGGGAAAGATCCATTTTATTTATTTTTGAAGGGACTCCCAGACAGATTGAAACTAATAATTTCTGTTGCCAAGAATACTTGACAGAGGAGTTCCTGGATATGCTTTGACCCATTAAAAATGCTGAAAACGGCCCCATAGCTGCTGGAGGTTTATGGTTAGGACTTCAGCTCTCTTCATCCCATATACTGTGTATGTTTTGGAAGAAAGAGGAGTGAGAAACAAGCTGATGAGAGTGACATTTGTTTTTAGGTATTCACTGATGCATTACAGGCTTTAATTAAAATGATCAGAGCAATGTGTCTTTCCTGTGCCAATTTTTGTTTCTCAGGGAACCTAGTAAACAAAGGCAGCAGAAACTGGTTCCTCCTCTTTGAGGTTAACTGTGCATCTCAAAAGTACACCCATTTCTGCACAGCAATTTTGCCATGTTTCCAGTTGATCCTGTCAAGCATTATCTAAACAGAGATATTTAGAAAAACAATCTTATTTCTATAAATCTTAACATGACTCTGAGCACTTTGCTTCAGACCTTAATGGTTTCAGTATTGTAAATAATGAAGTTTTTTTTTTTTTTTTTTTTTTTTTTAGTATGTGCACCTACCTCAGACTCGGAAACATATATATTATATATGTTATATATACACACATATATTATATGTATATATATAATATATATTATGTTATATATATTATATATAACATATATATTATATGCATATATATATATATATTTTTCCCACTGGCCAAAGGGACAGAGGGCAATTCTTTGTACTCAACAAACTGGTATTTCTATCTCCTACTTGACCTCATCTCAGCAGTCCCTTGATTCCTTGACATTATCAATACTCCCTAGCAGGCGGATGAGTGCTGGCAGCCAAGTACAGACACTCTAAGCAGAAGCATGACCCTTTGTAGCAACAGAAAGCTCAGGAAGCCTGGGAGGAGAAGTGGGAAGAGGGTGCTGGGATGGCATGAGAAATGTGCAGAGTGACCAGGGCCTTCTGATACTTTAATCTGTCTATGGGCTTCAATTTTTTGATGGGCACCAGACTTTTTGAACTGAAATTTATTTTTTTTTAAGAGGGTTGAGGGTGGGGGGGAAGTAGGGGGCAAATTTCCCCAGGAAAATGGATGACATTTCACCAAAACAACATGTGAAGCAGTAGAGTTACACCATTGCTCCTCATTGTCTAGTATAGATTTACATAGTCCTAGTCATATAGAGGTGAGTAATTATGTGAGTAATGCTGTTGACTTCTGTAAGTTTAGTCAGTGTATGAGTAGGAGCATTACATGTATTCTGAATGTGATATTATGAGCAGATGCTCACAGTGCTCTCTACCTTTCCTTCTCTACTTCAGTACACAGAATTTTAAAAACTGATTTGCCAGAGTCATGTCTCTTTGTCTTGTTTATTGTTTATGAGTTTTTTAAAGTAAAAGTCCTCATTTTCATTAGAGATTTAAATGAAACACAAAATAAGGCAACCAGGTACATTTTATACCTCAGCATTTACAGCTAGATGTAATTCAGCTCTTGACACCAATGTAATGGGGCAGCTCTTTTGGCTGCTGCTTTCATAGGTATTGGAAAGATTTTAAAGAACTCCTGTGCCTACATAGAGTAGGAGATTAAACCAAATTGTTGACCATATTGTTGGGTGATATTTTCCAGAAGTTTTACTCGTGACATTTTTTATGTTTTGTTAGAAATACATTTCAGAGAGAATTTCCACTGTGTTATCATGTCCAGAATTATGCTCTCATCACAGAATAACAAAGCATCTAGCTTGGAGAATCTTCAAGAAAAGTGATTCTTACCATTCTGCTACATCTTGTTTTGTTGCCTTATCTAAGCATACCCAAAATACTGCAATACCCTTCCCTTTAGGAGTCTAGTTCATCTTGGAATTACAGATGGTGTTTCTGGCTGACCAAGAGTGCACACTCTATTAAGTAGCTCAGGAGTATTTACTGTAAAAGGATCATTGGCTTGTTGGTCAATCCCATTGAGCATATATCTGACATCTTGACTGTAAGCAGCTTCCTTTCAAGCCAGCTGTTCAGCTAAACCCAGATAAAAAAAAATTTTGGATTGCCCAGTGAGAGTTTCTTTCCCAAGAAACACATCTGAGATCACATATAGTTGCTTGTTTCATAGCTGGCTGCAGCTTCCTCTTGTGTTTCATTTTTTTATGCTTAGTTTAGCTCTTTCCTGGATTTGCTTGATGGTATTTGGTTTGGTAATACTTTGCAGGAAAGACTCATTAGATTTCATTCCTTACCGTATTTTCTGGATTTTGTCCAGATACATATTGTACTCCAAACACCAAAATTCTCTCCTTTTTGATCTGAACTTACCTCTTCTGAATCCTGCCTCTGACTCAGCCTTGAATCATTGGGTATAACTACCTACCATCTAATATCCTTTTACTAGATGAGAAAACAGACAATTCTGACAACTACAGGCCTACTCTGCAATATAATGTAAGCTTTCCCAATCCATTAATGCTCATCTTCCTAGTTATGGAGACATGTCCCTCATTTTTGGAAATGCTGTCCATATCTTATTCTTCTGTAGCTCAATTTTCCTATAGAGGGAGCTGCAGATTATCATGCCAATTTAAGCCTTGATCTTTAAACAGATTTATCTTCAACAGAATATATGAGAAAGAGGGACTGATTTGTTCAATGGCACCTGTTAACTCATGAGCATGGCTGAAATAAAACTTAAATTTCATTTTTCTGGTGCCACCTTTCACAGAAATATACATTCAGACAGCCTGAATAGAATCCATTTCCCCCATCTTAGGCATCTGAAAGTTATATGTTATAGCTCGGTTAGTTACCTGAAACTTTTTTAACAATCACTGAAGAGAATATACTCTGCAGTGGAAGACTTCTTTCACCCAAAGAATGCTTTTTAAGGCAGGTCAATGACCTGTCATTGATAAGACACATATTGTCTGTGTAGGAAGCCATCGGTAATTAGACTTAGAGATGACTAACCTCTTGATTTCTTATGTTGATCAGAAGAATTCTACCCCACGAGTGAAAAGAAAATGTCAGACATATTATTCTTGTGGCTAGGAAAGACTCTATTGAAGAAAAGCAGAGAAGAATTAGTTGCTTGGTTCCTGATTTTAAACTGAAAGGTGACTATGTATGATTGTCCAAAGCAGAGAAAGGCACATACAATCTGTATCCCCGAAGTAGAGAGGACAAAGTAGAGCTGGGACAATATTAGAAAAAAACAAGAGGGTGACTGCATTAAGAGAGAATCAGAAAGGTAGCTTACTCTTTATGTAATGAACAAAGGGATGTAAAGAGAGTGTAACAGTTAAATAGTGGAAATGTTACCTTCCAGAACATGGAGTGTACTTACTAGTTCAGTAACGGTGACCTTTTACCTTCATTGTAAATGTAGAAATCATTTTACCTTGGCTTTTTGACTTCATTTAGCACATTCACATGTGATGTATCTACATGCAAAATGGGAAGAATCCTAAAGCTGTCACTTAGAAAAATGAATAAGATGTACAATTACATTCATATTCATAACTAGTAGCACAAAGAAGACTGATGGCAGCTAATTAGTGCTTTGTGGTATGAAAAGGTCTGTGTGTTATCCTCATTGGACAGTAGTCAAAGAAGTTGGATACTAGGCTGACAAATATAACATCCCTCAGATGTCACATTGTTTACTACTGCTGGCTTATTACTTGCATGTCTTTTCCAAAGCACTTTTTGTAGACCTGAGGAACAGTCTATGAAAGTATATATTTCATTCTTATTTGAATCAATCTGTGAATACAAATATTCAATGAAGATGAACACTATTTTTAAAAAATGTATTAGTCATAGAAATATTTTATTGTACCTTGCAAATTTAAGGTACTTAGACAAATACAGGACTAGGTCTGCATCATGTAGGCAGCAAAACTAACCTAGTTAATGATGTGTTACACTACTGTTCTTGAATTTATTCTGTTGTGAAATCAAGGTGACAAGCACTTTAAAAATATCATGATCAGTAAAATATTTCGGTTTACTCTACAAAGTGTGATTTAAAAAGATAAGGTCATCAGAAAAGATGAAAAAAGGCAAACTAAACAATAATCAGCAGGTTCTTTTAGTTCCAATAATGCCTGTTTGTCTATGATGTGAAGATGTAAGAATGGGACCACTATATATAAACATACTTAGAGAAGAGAAACTATAAGAATGAGTAAATTAAATTAACTAACAGCCTCTTTCCTATTATTAAATGTATTCTTTGTCATTTTTTTTTCTTTCCCTCTATTCCTTGGCATATAAGCTACTCTCACTCAACACTCAACCTCCCACATTTGTCATACAGCAGATCTGAGTAGGCTTAGGGGAATAATTTAAAATATGTATCTACAGATTCTTCAAAGTTTTTTTTTTTTTTTTTTTTTTTTTTTTTTTTTTTTTTTTTTTTTTTTACCATTATGGAATAAAGCTGTAAGGATTCAATTTGCCACAGACATGGTGTTCTGAATACATCTCTGTTTATATTTTGCATTTCATTCCATCAAACCCTCATTTCAAACATGGGTGATTTATTAAGATGTCTTCTTTCTGGACAGGAAAGAATGAGCTGGCTTGTATTTTGTGTTCAGTCTATGATTCTCTATGCTGATCTGCTCATCAAAGTGTGAAGTGTGGAGCACCTTGCTGAAGTGCTGGAAAGTTCTGCCTCTGGAAGATCTGATCCCCCTGATATGATTATTCTTCCAAAGAAGATGCAATATGCTTTGATAGAGAGTTAATGAAGTGGAAGTAAGGAATTTGGAGTTCTTTAATAACTACCTTTAGCCAACTCTGTCATCTTGATCATATTACCCTGCAATAAGAAACTTAGCAGTAAGTATGAAGTATAATTAAGATGTTTATGTTCCACCCAGTCTTGTAAATGCTTAAATTTCATACTTGGTTTTCTAACATATCTGCCATATCTTTGGATAGAAAGAGGAGCTCTGTTCCTCCCCATGCAGTCTTAGCAGTGTTCAAAGTGAAGTGGTACTGCTTAAGTACATATAGAGCCTTCTGCTTAGGAGGTCACGTCCAGAAAAGACAGTATGCTGGCAGTTAAATTAAGTTCAAAGTGGGCAGAGTTGTTTTCCTCCATCTTGAGATGGGAGGAATTTGAAATCAAGTACTGAACATGTTGGTAAAAACATAGGTATTACAAGGTCAGGGAAGGTTTTGAGGGCTGTTTCAACACTTGAAACGTTTTTATTTTACCCTAAATTTTCTGTGGCATTAATCTTTCATTTTATATATGTATGACCTGCATCTAAATGTGCTGAAATTCAAATGAGACTTTCAGGTTCTTACGTAATGTTGGTAATTTTTTTTTTTTTTTGCGTGTGTGTGTGTGTGTGTATTATTTATTTTAACTGAGTTCGTATTTTACATAGATTTTTATTTAGCATTTTTCTGTATGTTTTCCTCACTTGTGTTTTCATAATCTGTTTTTATCTATCTCAATTCTTTGCAAATTCAAAATGAATTATTGTTGGAAGTTTGTTAAACTCACAAGTAAGTACATTTTTTATATTTGGATTTTACCTTCTGTCTCTTAAAATACTGCCTCAAGAAATTGAATAGCATGTTCTGAAATATCACTTCCCAAGTAGCATCGTGCCCAGAAGTGTCATCCTACACACGCGTTTCTATCGGGTGTAACATTAAGTACAGCAGGCACAAAGGGAAAAGGAGGCATATGAATATAACTATGAACAGAAAGGGGTCATTTGGGCCAGTAAAAAAGAGAAGAAGCAGGAAAGAAACATTACATTTGGAATCCAAGCATTATGGAGCTCACCGTGTTCAAACTCTACTCAATGGAAAGTCTATCACTTCCAGAAAGATATTTTATGCCCTCATTGCTTTTTCAGGTGGGTGCCCCAAAGGACAGAACTATTTTCTGGAGCCAGGAAGCCTCTTGTGCATCACTTCATGGT
This sequence comes from Cygnus olor, assembly GCF_009769625.2. Lineage (NCBI taxonomy): Eukaryota > Metazoa > Chordata > Aves > Anseriformes > Anatidae > Cygnus > Cygnus olor. The sequence goes on along the minus strand of NC_049169.1, from coordinate 10,296,665 downwards.
GTGTTACAGTGACACTACACTTTTATTTCTGCCACAATCCATTCAGTTGCTTTGGGCATATGCTTTCTACTTTTTTCTTGCTTCCCATTGTAAGCAGTGTTTTAGTTAACTTCCTTATATCTTTACTTTTACATTTAAAGTTTAACTGATGGTAAAAAGCAGAGTACTGTTATAAGACTATAAGAACATAAGAATTGGCATATTCTGTCAGACAACAGGTCCATCAAACCCACTATCCTGTCTCAAGATGCTACCAGCAGCTGGTGCTTAGGGAAAGAACATAAGAAATGGTGAGGAAAATGCTTTGGTCTCCCTGCCTTGTTTCATTCCATTATGACATTTTGATTCAAATATTAATTGTAACATTCTATCATATTTACATGTGTGACAATTCATAGACATTTGATGTCAAAAGAAATCTGGTATGATACCAATGGTTTCTATTAATAATTTCTAGTGATGTAAATTAAGGGGAGAAAATTCTTTCCAAATCTTAAAGTTGAAAGTCTTTCACTGTATTTTGAAACTTCAGATTGAGCTTTCATATTTCTGTGGGATATTATGTCACAGATCTCATGGTATTTCTAATATTTAAAAACACATACGGTTTTATAATTTCTTCTTACAGAAGCAGTGGAGCCTACAACATACTTCTGTGTGTGCTGTGAAGAATTTCTTTATGGAAAAATACATTGGGAACAATATATCAGTGTTACTTATGAGAAAGAAAGCAGGAATAACAAACATATGTAGACAGATTTTCAATCTATTTTTAATGTAATACAAATAGTGCTTATAGTTCCCGACGTTCAATGCATTAAAATCGCACTTCTTTTGGGCGTTTATACTTTTGACTTTGATACTGATTTATTCATATATGTTCATATATGTTAGTGTAAATATAGGTCTTCTCTTAATGAGGGGATTTAGTATCTGTCAAATGAGAAAGTTTAATACTGAACGTGAACGCAAAAAAAACAAAAAAAAACAAAAAAACTAAAAGTTAAATGAAGTTTATTCTATTGTATTCTTTAGATCATTTTAAAACTAAGATTTTTCCTTTTCTGCTTTTATACTTGCTGATGGATAACAGTTGATGACATTCAGTAGGTTTCATGAACAAAGAACATTTTAATGAGGCCTGGGCAGTTGTGTTAGTGCTGTTATTTTCTTTCTCACATTTTAATATAATGGAGAAAATAAAATCTTAGTCACTAACAATCACTATTAAGCTAGCATCACAGCTCAGTCCCATGGGGATGTTTTACTCATATATTGGATAGCACATATAGCATTAAAAGCTTTCAGAAACTTATTGCTTGCCATCAGTTTTAATAAAAATACCTCACATCTGCTATTTTACTTTTAATGAAAATCTCTTTTTTTGTGTGTGTGTGAATGGAAATTAATAATTAAGTATTTTGGCACATGCGTTATCAAGGGGGATTAACTCGATTTATTCATTGTTTTTTCTAAGTGTTTCTTTAGGATTCATATTCTTCCTGGAGAAGGCTGAAAATTATTAGGGTAAGTAAAGATGGCAAATCTTTAAGTTTCATAAACTTATCTAATGGAGGAATACACCAATTCATGGTATAATGGCTTAGCAATTATTACACTACATTTTTCAGTATACAACTGGAGGCCATTTCTACTCCTTTTATTACTTGCATGTTACATTTGCCACCAAAGTGGCACCAATATTGATTCTCCAGGGTAGACATTGAAATCTATGTCTCTCATACAGAATCCATCAGCCCTCTCTCCCTCATCTTTCTGCCCTCTTGTCTGTTGGAAATGCATCCATACAACATAAACTCAGTTAAACTTCTGTCCATGTTAATTCACTGACATTAATCAGGTCTGTCAAATTTAGTGTGGTAGTAGCCCTTATTGTTATTTTAAGTTAAATTGGGATTGTGAACGGTTTAAAATTCTTGTATCAACATTTGAGAAGTGTAGGTATCAAGGTAAAATATGGCTGCTGGTTAAAACAAACAAATAAACAACAAAAAAAGACTACTTAAGTGATATAAAAATTCCTATAAATACAATAAGCAGACTATTAATTTCCAACTCTTTTCAGTTTGTGTTTTCCTACAATAGCTTTGTCTGTTGGATCTGACACAAATCCTTTATTTCAAGCCCTTTCTCATTTTGTAGAGGATGCTTTAAATTTCTAAATACTTCTTGGGACATAGAACAAATACCCTAGTCATAATTTAATCTCAGTCACTTATAATGATTTTTTTATTATTATTTTTTTTGTAGTATATCAGTAAAAGCAGTTCTTAGTTGTGCATTTCTGTGTAACATGAACAGCAATACATGTTAAAGGACCAATGCTTATTTTATCCCTTATTTTTAGCAAAGATTCTTGGTCAGTGTATGCACTGTGAATGCAGGAATGTGTGCATGCTGTCTGTAAAAGACATGAGATAGGCTGATGATAATGACAATCCTAGAAGTTTTCATATGATTTGTAGCATCTATTTATCTATGATAACTAATGAAGTGTTGTCACATGAAGAAACTGCTTTCATTGCTACATTTTATTAGGTAGATTAATCAATAATATTTGCAACCGGTTGCAAAAATCAATTTTAACAATATTCAACCCAGCCTCCTTTTAGTTAATCAAACTGATATTGTTAATTGGAATACTAATGGGGAGGAAATAAGGGATCTTACAAATGTTTCAGCCTTCAAACTGTGAAATAATAACATCAATGTAGAGCCTTTGTTTAGAGGAGTTGTATAGCAATTATAAAATAATCAAGGTTACAATTCCTATTGGTTTTGAGTATTATTACATGTTTGTTTTGTTGATTTTCATGAAGCTGTTTGAGTTCCTGCTCAGGAATAAACTTCTTGTCTGACAAAAAAAGCAAATTAAATTATTATTTTATAACCCAACCCTTACTTTGGCTAATCCTATCTATAGGTAATGTCCTTGGATAATATGATTAATTTATTATCTTGATAACATTTATAAAGAAGTTTTGCTGAGGTACATGCTCTTTTGATATTGTGATTCTCTCCTTTCTGCTGATGTCAGGTTTTAATTCCCCAGTTTTCACATCTCACTTCTGTTTAAAATTTTAAAGACCTTACGTTAGTTCAGCTAAAAAATAGAAATTCTGCAATTTCCACTTTAAAAGCTACAAACTTTGAAACTGTATTTAACTAATAATAAATAATCCTGTGACTTTTGTATATGTAGCTGTAAAAAAGATGATTGGTTAATCAGAACTATTTTATTCGCAATAATTCTTAAGGTTTTAAAACCTTTTCTAAGTTTTTCCATTAGTGGATTTGCCAATCCCTCTGCTTCTCAAATATAGGTAGTGATACTAGTATTCTACTGACCTGGCTTCTGTCAAGTAATATCTTCCTGTGGCTCATTGTAGGACTCAGTAGGGATGCACTGTCGAGGTTGTAGTTCTGTCACCTAACACCAGGATGAGCTCTTGTGAAATGTAGGCATCCCATGTATGCCTTAGCTCCTTCTACAGTCAGTGAAAAAAAAGAGGAAATATCAGCGCATGATTTAGCTTCCTCAGTCCTAGCTGCATCCCAGCTTTTTCTTATACTAATCTACAGAAAGATGAAAAAGGCTTATGGATCTCAAATACGATAGCTTAATTTTATAAGAGACTTTTGCTTTATTGGTCTCTACCACTGAAAGCATATAACAACAAAAAATCAAAAAAAAAAAAAAACAATAACTAGTAAATCTCAAATTCTTAGATAGCTTTTAAAATTTCATTTTCCTTTTTGTAAGGTGTATACCTTAAAATATTTAAGCCATGTGCTGCATAATAGTTCTACTTCCTATTCCTGATCTGTCCTTTTGTACAGACTGGCACACATCTACATCATGTTTTCAGACAGCAAAGACTGAATATCCAGTAGGCCTATCATATATTTCATATATTTTTGTGCTTCTTTTAACATATATAGTATTTTATTCTCATATTTCTTATGCAAAATCAAAATTACATTGAATTTAATTTAAAAAATAGGAATTATTATTAATATAATTCCTATAATTCCTGGCACTTGCCCTCTGCTGAAGTATCAAAATATTCCTCAAAGTTGGATTTGGGTTACTTCATGCTGTGTAATATATATACGGCTCTGGACAGTCAAATGTAGAGTTGACACATTTGTTAATAGTCACTCTTTTAATGTATTTATGTAGAAACATAGGAAAAGATTTCTATCTCAGTCTTCCCTCTTGCACAAATACTGTACGGGGTAGACAGGGAGAATAAGCTGGGAACATTAGAAAAATCACTGAAGTGAGAAAACTTATGAGAACCAAGTTGCATGGGTGATGCGAAAAACAAAGATTTGGGGAGTACGGCATTTCAGTAGAATTCCAAGGAAAAGAGATCTACTCTGGACACAAATAAGAGTTACAAGACTGTACTTACAACTAATAAAGTGTTGTCACATAAAGATGCAGCTTTATGCAGTTATGTTATTAGGTAGATTAATCTATAATATCTGCAAATGTTGCCAAAAACAATTTTAACGATATTAGTAGTTTTAAATCTATGAGTCAGATACTTGTGTTTTTTCCTGTTTGATTTCTTTACCTACACACTGAAGTGTATGTACAGGTTGACTGAACATTTAATTGGAACAAAAAATAAATATTTAAAACAGTTCATTCTAATGAACTTTTATGAAAGGACCATAGCATCACGATTTTCTCTGCTGTCTTTTGTGTGATTTTTTGTTACTGCATCTGGTGTAGCTGGTAAGAAAGTAGCTGACCTAAATTTGAGATTGATTAGTTGGTCATAGCAACTGTCAGGAACAGATTTTTGGCTGCCACCAGTAGGACTTGTTGATAGGTTGCTGTTATTTCATAACATCCCTCAAGAATACAGGCCTGAAAGGAGAGATGAGAGAGGTATGTGAATGTGGCAGAACATCTTACATCTGGGACGCTCATAATCACTGGAGACTAAAATATTTCAAATTCACTGTGTGTAGAGAGAACTACTACTTAATCATTTTATAAACTTGGCAGAAATTTCTGTCTCTACAGCAGATTAATATATATGATAATTTTATAATCCTTGGTGGTATGGCTCCTTCTTTGTCTTTAAAAAAAAATAAATCTTACATACCTTTTTCTTACAAAATATTATGCATCCATGATAAATCTGGAGGAAAATAACCAATAAAAGGATACATATGCATCAGGAATTCATTGAATAGCCTTGATTTCCCTTGGTTCCCTTAATTTCTTTCTTCACGTTTTAAAGTCCTAGGATCCTATTCATCTCCAGTGTATACTGAGTTCCCTGCAGTCAATGGAGTTACGTTGCAGGTGTGTTTGAAGCTGTAAGCACTTTCAGGAGCATTCTGCATTTAGTCACAATAAGTACATAGTTTATACTGAACTGCTAATGGAAGCCTGTTCTTTAGGTCTCTAAATAAGAGTACTATATTTCAGTTTAAAAGGAAATACGGTACAGTAGAAAGTGATGAATGTACCAGATTGTATTCATTACTATGGGCAAGTGATTAGTTACATTTTTCATTCAGAAGTGGCCTGTTTTTTAATAAGCAGCTATTCTTTGTGCCCCTTGTCCTCAAAGTACCTGAAAGTAATTAATACTGCTATAGAAATATGGCAATAGGGATGCTTTTCAGTTGCAGATATGCCCATCTTTAAAGTAGGTGATGTTGGTGCTAGAAACTAAATGCTAGCCTAATATGGCAACACCAAACTCAGGATGTGCTTCAGATTTTGGGGTGAATTCTTAGAGGTTTGTCTTAAATATGAGAAATGCTTGCTGCTTGGTCCCTGTCTGATAAATTTGAAACTTGGAATCATAGATTCACTTAGGTTGGAAAAGACCTTTAACATCATCTAGTCCGACTTTTAACTGAGCACTGCCAAGTACACCATTCAACCATGCCCCTAAGCACCACATCTACATGTTTTTTTGAAGACCTCCAGGGATGGTGACTCAACCACTTCCCTGGACAACCTGTTCCAATTCTTCACAACCCTATCAGTGAAGAAATTTTTCCTAATATGTAACCTAAACCTCCCCTGGTGCAACTTGTCATCATCTTACATGATGCTGGTGTCACAACAGTGAGTACAGTATAGTCACATATTTAGTGGTTTCAGTTCACAAGAGCTTGTGAAAAACTTGCATACTGTTATGTTTTGGCAAATATCTTATTGTTGCTGTTGCTGCAAGCACTGTGTAACTCCAAATAATTTCCTCAATGAAAGAACAGGGAAAAAACATAATGAAAAATCAAATTTAATGAGAAAAGAAGGATAGTACTGAACAGAGTCCCATTGGTTTCATGCTCAGAATCACAAGTGATACTGTAGTGTAATGGGACTTTTTTTCACCAAAGCCATTTCTTTCTAAAGTTTAGAAACTTTAGAAATTCCTTTAGAAACTTCTCCACTTCCGAACTTTTTTTTTTTTAATGACAAATTAATCATCCATAATGAAGCATTAGTTATCTTTGGACATTATTTTTTAACACAAGCTACAATTACTAAAATAACCCCACAGAAGAATATTGAATCCACACCATTAAGGCTATTTGATAGCTTTGTACCTTGAAAAGTAATGTCTCATTATACAGGTGGATACTCATAGGGCTTCCTTTTTTCAGTCAGGAATGGATATCAGTCTTTCTATATATGTGTCAAATAAGAGCGTAATGTCCCATTTATATTGAAAGACTTGTGATGCAGGAAGAATATGTGATTTTTTTATATATATAACTTTTATATAGAGAGAAAAGAACCTGGGGGGGGGTGTATGAATTTATCTCAAAGGAGTCCAAGTCCAGGACACTGTCATCAGGGTTAGGCTTGTAAAATCCTGAAGCATGACAGAGGATAGTTCAGAAGAGTCTTATCTAAACCATGGCAATGACTAGTCTAAAAATGTAACAGTGAGTAGTAGGAGACATTTAATTTACTGATATAAATGTAGCATTGGAGTCCTGAAGTTGTTGGTCTTGTGGCTAGAAACACTGGAAGTAGCTCTGAAAATGACCCAGTCACTGTAGTTTCCAGCAGAAAGGAACAGATGGCTCTTTTAGAACCTTTCCCAGGTTCTGGGACTGAAATCTAAACACATCTCCACACATAGCAACTCAGCTTAACATAGTAACCATAACTTACAACAGAAAATTGAGGTAGAGGTGAAGCTACTTCTAAACTGGTGAATCTAGAGGTTCTTCTAAACTCATATGTGGAGCTCATGTCCTATTAGCCTGATAATCAGTAATCAGCTGAATCTTGCCTGAAAGGAAACAAAATGCTTTCTAGTCAAACAATTTCTGTAAGAAGATGATGCCCAAATAATATCTATGATCTCTGTAATCAGGAGCAGGCACATCCTGCTTAGTATCACAGGATATATACATAACAGATAAAGCAAAATGTAAAGGCTTTACTTTTGCTAGAGGTATATAAGCACATATAGATATACATATATATTTAATATATAGATATACATATGTATTTATAGCCTTATCATATCTTAATAGTCAGATAATTAAGTACTGGAATGGTTTCCATGAAAGACTGTGGATTCTCCATATTCTGAGGTTCCTAGGAACGTACCGACATATACAATATATATATTAAAATGCATATATATTTTAATGAAATTTGTACGTGAGGTAAATTCATATATATTAATATATATGTTCATATATATATATAATCATATATATGTTCTGCATTGTTTAGGTAAGGATGGTCTTGCCTTAAATGGACTGATTGACTCTGCCTGTTTTTCTAAAAATACTGTGATTAACTAGAACAGGCCATTGTCATCTCCATGGCAGTAACATCCCTCATTATGTTGCTTAACTGATTAGGATAGAAGCCAGTTTACCTCACTTAAATGTCTAAACTTAAACACACCAGATCTCTCTATGACCTTCAAAAATATCTCCTCTTTTCCTACAGAACTTATTTTGGAATAGTAATTATAATCTTAAGAATCAGGCATTTAGGATGCCTAATTTAGATGAACTATTCCTACTATTCCTTCCTTTCATTTTAGAATTATTTTTATGCAAATTTGAAGTTAGATATTATGATTCATAAAAATTAAAAATTGCAGAGCTACACAGAACTTAGGCCTGCTGTGCTTTTAGTCTCAAAATAACTTACATTTACTACATATCTTATTACAACTGTGAAATTTGTGTAGGGCAGTAATGAAACTGTCATGCTAAGGATGTAGTGAGCTATTTTGCTTTCTTGTTAACAGCTTCTTTGTTTTCATTATATTTCATAAGTGTACCATATCTTCATAAATATGATTGAATACAATAATAACTTTGAGGGAACTACAGCAACTGCTTTGTCTTGAAGAATGTAACATTTTAGTGTATTGAACTTGTGCTGAATATGAATACTGTAAAATTAGATTTTTAAAAATGAAGATTTGCTTAAAGTAAAATATGCCACTAATTAAAAAGTAGGCTAGAACTGTGCAGAATCCTATTAACTTTTGCTACACATATATGTAACCTGACTTTAAAATGTAGATTTAGCAAATTTAACTAAAACAGTAAACTTATTTCCTAAACTTAGTGAACAACCAATATTTCATGGATTTCATTAGAAACTATCAGACATTCAGTGCTTTCAAAGACAGGCAAATGAGGAAAGACCTCTTCATTTGCAAAAAATCCATCAAGTAAAAATGTTGATATAATTACAGTACTTCAGACCTTGAGAATTGTTTTCCTGGAACAAATAAGCTTATAACAACTTTTTGTTGTTGTTTTTGTTTTGTTTTGCTTTGTTTTTGTACAGATATGGCAGTGAGAGGCATAATCATAGAGACAGACATTAAGTGAAAATCATAATCTGAATCAAATAAACATATTTCTATAAAGTTGTTATGCCTATGTATTGATGAAGTTTAATTGTGAACTCAAGTGTTTAACTTGATATGTGTTTTTTCGAAGGCTTGACTGTGTTGTAAGCCCCTCCCAACACATCAGTCACTGTTTTTAGGAATTTTTTCCTATTTGAGTATTTTAATTAGATTATCTTCCACGTTTTTTTTTTTTTTTCAGCTTGCAACTCACTACATTTTTTCTCATATAGGAGTAGTCACTTCTAAAATAAATTTAAGACTATTGATAACAGATCTGTTTTTCTTAATTACCTTTACCAGTCTACCCAGAATGATCAGAGGTTGTAAATCACTTTGCTAAATGAGCAGGGAGCAGCCAAGTGCTTAAAGAAGAAAAGTATGTTAAATGTGGCGGTGTGAAACATTCCTTTAGGGTAAAAATTGAAATACTGGAAAAATGCAAACTCGTTTCACATTGACTCAAAGGAAATAAGTCAAATCAAAGGTTTTAACCATTTTCTGCTTTTCAAAGAGCCCAAAGATTTAGTACAGGCAATTCTTCCTGTGTCCTTAGGCAGGTTTTAGTGCTTAACTATGTTCCACTCATAATTCATGATTCAGAGAACTTAGATGCTCTTTTTTTTTTTTTTTCTTTTCTTTCTTTTTTCTTTTTTCTTTCTGGTAGACTGCTTCACTTCTTACATATTTACACGGATTTCTGTGAATGTGTTCACTCTTCTAGTGTTTATGATTGCCTTTGACATTTATTAGGACTCTTCAGTAAATTTCATCCAAGCCTAAGCCCTAATTTCTTTGAATTTGTTTTAGCTATATGTTCTTTCCTCAGAAAACTTTCTTCTATCTCCTCTACAGGGTTGTGAGGGCCATGATAGTCTATAATGGCCCTGAGCAGCTTGGTTCCCTCCCTGGGCCTGGGCGTGAACTCCACACCCTGGGCTGATGTCACAGGCCAGACTTGGTCTGTCCCCATCCCCAGAGATGCCTGGTGCCCTGGGCTGGGGCTGCCCCAGCTGCCCCCAGCCTTCCCTGCTCCTGGCTGTGGAAGAAGGGCCCCGGCTGCCAGGCCCTGCCCAGCAATCCCAGGGAGCCCCCCAGGTCCTGCACTGGGACCCTGGTCCAGGGAAATGCTGCTCCCTACTGGTACTTAACACCTACTCTTTTGCATCTTAATTTCTCCCTTCTTTGAAATTACTGAATTTATAGACAAAAAATCCCACCCATAGATATTCACAAGCATCTATTTCTCTTCACTGGTTGCCTATGGATTGTATGTGGTACCAGGTAGATAAATTTTCATGAAGCAGTGTATAATGAAGGTAATCGAGAGAGGTGGCTTGGTATTTTTCACTTCAGATATGCAGAAGACTCAGAAGCAAGTTGGAGGAATAACACAAATTCAGATTAAAAGTTATATTGAATACAATTAAGCACAGGGAAACTTTAATAATGAAAAGATTGTCATTTGTGGCTAGGTGTCTTTCTGACATACACTAGCTTAAGGAGAAGCTATGATCTCATTGTAAAAAGATGATAAATTGTTCTTTTATATTGATTACATTATTTCTAGTGTTCTATTACTCTAATATTATTTTTGATTACTTTGAGGGGGCTGTATCAGCAAGACTTGCAATTTGTGTTTACACAAACTTATGTGGTTGGTAATTAACACTGCATATATCTTTACATACTCTAAGTAAGAAATTTGTGGTGTTCCTTTAGTATAGGACTGCCTAGTATAACTGGAAGTTAGCACTAGAAGCCTGAAGATAATCTAAAATAGCTAAATGGAAGGGCTATTCTATGGCTTTAATGCAACAGAAAGTATTAAATAGTAGATTTCTGGTTATGATAAAAAAAAAAAAAAAAGTTGTTTGGAATCTGCTACTTTCTGTAGCAGGTAGTAAGTAACAAGTTAAATTCAATTCATAGTCTCTTGAATTAATTTCTCTTTTTTGTATAATGAAAACTAGTGTTTGTGTAGTATTTAGTACAGCGATTCTTGTGATATTATGAAAGCTTCATGGAAAAAAATATTGCAAAAACCTGATTTCACTCATTGGGACATAATTACTGATAAAAGTATGACAAAGCACAAAAATAATGCAAATATTATATTTCCACTGTTTCCAATATGATGTTATTACTGTCTACATGGATGATATACTGAGACGTTATATATGTATGTGTAGTACAAGTTGACAAAGTACGTAAATGAAAATGAAACTCTCCTATTGCCTACGGAAAGAGTATCACAAAAAAAAAAAAAAAGCCAGGATAGGTAGAGAGCTTCTAGTCCAAATCACATTAAGACTCCAGTAGTAATAAAATACATTTAAGCCAGAATTGAAGCCAGAATTTATACTAATAACTGTTCAGGAATATTCCACATGTGCAGACAGGGCCCTGCACTTAGACTTGTTCCTTAACAATGAAAAACTGTGGCGTTCCTTGTAAAAGACGATTTGATTTGCTATTGGCTGTTCAGCTTAATGTCCTGGTTTCAGTCAGGACAGAGCTAATTTTCCTCCTAGGAGCTGGTAGGGTGCTATGTTTTGGATTAGGATGAGAAGAGTGCTGATAACATGCTGATGTTTTAATTGTTGCAGGGCAGTGCTTACACCAAGCCAAGGACTTTTCAGCTTCTCGCTCTGTCCTGCCAGCGAGCAGGCTAGGGGTGCAGCAGGAGCTGGGAGGGGACAGACCCAGGACAGCTGACCCAAACTGGCCAAAGGGGTATTCCATACCATCTGACGTCATGCTAAACAATATAGGGGTGGCTAGCTGGGGTGGGGGGCCGGCTGCTTGGAGATAGGCTGGGCATTGGTCAGCGCGTGGTGAGCAATTGCCTTGTGCATCACTTGTTTCGTACACATTATTATTATTATTATTATTATTATTATTATTATTATTATTTTCCTGTCTTAATAAACTGTCTTTATCTCAACTCACAGGCTTCACTTTCCCGTTTCTCTCCCCAATCCCAGAGAGGGAGGGGGGAGGGTGAGCGAACGGCTGTGTGGTGTTTAGCTGTCGGCCAGGTTAAACCACAACACTTAAATAAAGGACACTTATCCTATCAGGAAAAGCTTTTTCTTCTTTTCATGATAAAAAGTCAAAAGTTTTCTCTATCACTCTTGTAGACTTTTACTGAAAAAAAAAAAAAGTTAACTAAAGTGAAAAATGTGACACAAAACTTGTTATAGCTACCTGATGAAAAGATTCCCAGTGGTATACCTACTAGCTGGTGTAGTAAAATTTTCAGAAATTCTTACATTCAAAAAGATAATAAATCAGACTTTCTGAAATGTTTTCAGCAAGTAATCATAACCCCTTCCCTCCCCCCACAAAAGAAAAAAAAAATTGAGGTTATCATTTATTTAACAGAATTAAATTCTAAAATTATTTTAAAAATGAACAGATGTTTGCTGTACTTCACATAACCAAATTCTAAGACTGTATACTGTGAACTCCAAATTTAAGGGACAAGCTGAACATTTCTCTGTAGTACAGTCACAGTCTGTAGTGTGGTCACAGATAACTGTGATATTTGTCAAATTTATCATTACGCTTATTGTGGGGATTTGTATGCTTTAAAGCAGCAACCTTTATTACTTGGTCATTTTATCCAAGTTGTCTCTAAAAATACGTTTACTTTCTTCACTTTCTGAACAGGAAAAAATAAAATTAAAAAAAGGAATGGATGTTTAGTCTACACGTTAGTGACTGTTCTTCTGAAAAAGTGTTGTAGCCACATTGAGAAGATACGTCCCAAAGGGAAATTGGTAGTGTGCATAATGTTTTGGTCTTAGATTTCTACCTGAGTTTTTGCAGTCAGGAATTTCCTCTATTTAAAAACAGTTTGAGTAGTATCTTCAGTCATTGCAATTCTCTTCTTCATGAAGAATAGTGAGAATATTCACTTCTTCTCTCATGTGTGAAAGAAGAAGAATCACTTTTTCTCTCATACATGAGAACAGTGAAACCAGGAAGACAGCGAAATATCTGTCCTTCATGATGTCCTGCTGACATCATGAAAAAACGTGTGGAATGTGGGGAGAATCATTCAGCTATTCATGTTATTAACTCCAGTGAAGAGTCGTGTCTGGATACTCATGTAAATGAGGACAATGAGCTTTTCTGTCATTGTTTGTTCCTCTTTCAGTCAAGGAGTACCAATGATCCAGGTCGCCTACTACAACAGAACTCTCCTGCTAGTATTTACCTGTATGTGAAGGGATAGGAGTCTTTCTGTCCCTGCAATGTCTTTCCATCACTAGGTCAGCCAGTGACATTCTCCCCATGTATCAGGATGAAACCAGTATTAAATCTCTGCACATCTGTTGTTTGTTTACATGGTCTCTATGTTAGCCAATCCTCAGTTCCTCAGTTGTTTTTTTGTTTTGTTTTGTTTTTGTGGAAACTTTCAAGTTCTTAGCCCTGAGAAAGCTTCTGTTCGGTTCTGCCTCTGAAATGCTGGCTTAAACTTTTGCTTTCAACTGCAGTAATTGTAATATACTCCTTCTGCACTCACTGATAATTAATATCACTGAAGAAATATCCTGCATCAGCACATTTGGTACATGATATTGATAAATAACATTAGGATCACTGCTTATTCTTTCTCTATTACAGATCTTGGGAGTTGTAAGCTTCCAGATTTTTTGAAGTCAGTAGCAACATCAGGTCTACAATAGTAAAAAAAAAATAGTGCAATGGAAGATAATTTTAAAAAGGAATTGATAACTTGAATGGTCATTGTTCAGTTTCCTTTCAAAATGATGCACAGTATTCTCACAGCTGTGCAGCACTGGCTAGATACTCTCTTTGATCCTATCTCAGGAGTTCACTGTGAAAAGATTCAGACTTCACTGTGCTCGTTATAAAAGTTATCTCTGACTTTGGCTGAAGTCTAGCAGGCACATAGAACATAGTGGTTTGTGATGACTTATGTTGATTGAAGAGAGCACTCATAGCTAAAACTTAGATGGATGCCAAAGTCTCTCTGGTTCTCTGAAACACAGGCAGAGGAGCCAAGAAGAGTGCTCTGATATAATACCAGCTTCTAAAACCCTGCCAGTACCACAGCTGCTTGGTATTTTAGGTGGATAATTTTGCTGCTCTTATGTGACGTTTCATCATTCTTGAAAAATATCATAGAGATTTACTTCTTGTATGACTTTATCTCAGTCTGGGAGATAATAGGAATTGGATTTGGCTTCATCCCCAGGCTAGACTATGGTTGGAAAAGAACATGATTATGTGTGAAAGGAAAAACACATAATCCAACAGAAAATGGTAAAAAGAAGCACAGTAGATGCTCCCAGTAACTCTGCATATTCCTGCCTTATGGTGAATAGTGTCCTGATTAGATTGATTACAAACAAAGATAGAATTTTATAACGAAATGCATATATGCCAAAGTTTATCTATTTTTGTTTAGAACATCACTTTCTGGGTATTTCTGCACTGAAGTCTGTTTCAGACTTCAGCTCTTCCCTTTCTGGTTAAACACCTAAGAAGGAAACATTGCATTAAAATAGGGTTTTCTTCAGACTTCTTTTGTTTTTCCATTTTTCTCCATCCCATAAAAGTTTTAATTATAACTTTGTTCCCAGAATTTTCATACAAGTTCTGGACTCCACATAATTCACGATAAGCTTAGGGGATTTTTAATTTTTCTTATTATTTGGCTTCTGATTCCTCTATTCACCAGGTCATCTGAACCTAATGTCTTCCAAGATCTCCTGAAACACTAAATAAATAAATAAAACTCAAAGGAATGATAGATAGATGTGTAACTCCAAGAGCAATATTACCATCTTTATTCTGAACAAAATATTTAAAGGGGACTCTGGGAACATCTGAGAAGGATATTGACTTTTTTTGATTTGCTGTATTAAGTATGTTGCATGTTAACTGCATGTTTGGAAGTTCTTCTCAACATTTCATTCTGCTACAGGCATAACTATAGAATTATAGAATTGTTTGGATTAGAAAGAAAGTTAACGATCATCTAGTTCTGCTGTTATGGGCAGGGACACATTCCAATAGATTAGGTTGCACAAAGCTCCATCCAAGCTGGCCTTCAACACTTTCAGATGGGGCATTCAAAGCTTCTCTGGGCAACCTGTGCCTCACTACACTCATGGTAAATGATTTCTTCCTAATATATAACATAAATCTACTCTCTTTTAGTTTAAAAACATTACTCCTTGACCTATCACTACACGCCCTGACAAAGAGTCCCTCCTCAGCTTTTCTGTAGTCCCCCTTTAAGCACTGGAAGTCTGCTGTAAGGTCTCCTCAGAGCCTTCTCTCCTTCAGGCTGAACAACCCCAGCTCCCTCAGCTTTTCTTTGTAGGAGAGGTGCTCCAGCCCCCTGATCATTTTTGTAACTCTCTGTTGGACTCATTCTAATATGTCCATGTCCTTCTTGTGCTGGGGACCCCAGAGCTGGGTGCAATACTTCAGGTAGGGTCTCATAAGGGGGAGAATCATCTCCCTTGACCTGCTGGCCATGCTTTTTCTGATGCAACACAGGTTACAGTTGGCTTTCTGGGCTGCAAGTGCACATTGTCATCTCATGTAGAGCTTCTCGTCAACCAACTCCACCAGGTCCTTCTCCTCAGGGCTACTCTCAATCCTTATTCCACCCACTCTATATTTGTGCTTGGGACTGCCCCAGACCAGATGTAAGACCTTGCTCTTGGCCTTGTTGAACTTCACGAGGTTTGCACAGGCTTGTCCAGGTCCCTCTGGATGGCATCTCTTCCCTCCAGCACGTCAACTGCACCACACAGCTTGGTGTCACTGAGAAACATGTTGAGGGTGCACTCCATCTCACTGTCCATGTCACCAGTAAAGATGTTAAACAGTGCCGGTCCCAATACTGACCCCTGAGGAACACCACTTGTTCCTGTCCACACATGGACATTGAGCCATTGACCACAATTATTTGAGAGCAACCAGCCAGCTAATTTCTTACCCACTCAATGTGGACCATCCCTCAAATCTGTCTCTCTCAATTGCCTTTCAATTTAGAGACCAAGATATCATGGGGGACAGTGTCAAATGCTTTGTACAAGTCCCAGTAGATGATGCTGTTTGCTCTTCCCCTATCCACTGATGCTGTAACCCTGTTGTAGAAGGCTACCAGATTTGTCAGGCACAATCTTCCTTTAGTGAAGCCATCTTGGCTGTTGCTAATCACCTCCTTATTTTCCATGTTCCTTAGCATAGTTTTCAAATTGGAAAGTTATCAATTTCTATTACTGTCTTTATCAGCTTCAACAATTCAAGTTCAAGATAACAGGAAGCTCAACAATTGTTTCACTGGCCACTGTAATTTCTCTTCTGGACAGGACAAATTCATTGAGTAGTAAGCACTGAGTGCCATCTAGTGCACACAATGACAGTCCATGGAAAAAAAACACCTAGAAGTCTATAGTCTCATGATTATAGTTCTTAGCAAATAAGTGCATAGAAAAGGGTTATTTGTCTGAAATAAGAATGATTAAATTATATTGTCTCATTAAAAAATTAAGAACATATTTCAAACTAGAGGAAGAGATGTATGGACACAAAATTATTGGAGGGTCATATATATTATTGCTTCAGTAGACTGAGCTCATTAAACACATCGGGAGTTCCTTGTATCCTTTTATTCCCCACATGATTTCCCAGTGTATCACCTTCTCATCCCACTTTATGTCTTAGAACAGTTAAGCCATTTACAAGTTGCAATTTGCTAAATTACTTCTCTTTCCTTCTGGGAGAAAAGTAAATCTTAAATGAGATATTTGGCAGGGTTAAAAGCCATTATATTGCTCCAACTCTTTGATCTATCTGCAATTATAATCCCATTAGGTGACAAATTGATTTATCAATTGCCATAGCTTTGTTGGTCCCACATTTCTATCTTCCACTTCTCCAGTTTTCACAGAAATCAGTAGGACCCTTCCCATCGATATCTGGCACTATTTTCTGACAGAATGATTGTACTATGGCCAGGCAAATAGAGCTCTTGCAGAAAAATGCAGTGAATGTAACTCCTTGCTTCACTTCAGACAGCATAGCCTGAAGAACTCAAGCATAAAGTCCAAGTTTAATCTTCTTTTCAAACCTGTAAGATTATAAATATCTATGTAAAGTGATAACTGGTATGGCTTGAAACTGTAAAATGTAACCTTATAACTTAACAGACTGGTCTTACACATGTAATATATTATAAGTAATTTTTCCAAGACAGTTTATGAAATGAAAGCTGGATGTTTACAATACTCACATTTGCATGTGTTGCTTCTGTTTTTATTTACCTAATTCAATATATATAATTTCTGATTTAAAGTTACAGGTGTAAAAATCTTATCTATAGAGATGATCAATGATTGAGACAACAGATACGTTTCCAAACACCGTGTAACATCATTTAACATTTAGTTCAGTTTTCTTCAGCAACCTGTTTACATATGTATCACTAGATGCTCTGGATGAGATTGAAAGTTATTAGAAATTCCATAACATGTTTATGATGAAAAACTTTGGGGTTTTAATCATGTTAAAAATAGAAAGTAGTGTCTCCAAGTAGATCCACAAAATGTGAAACTTGTTCTTTTAGAAGAAAAAATAACAACTTGAAAGGATAAATGGCTCATGAAGTGCATAAGTACTATAAACTACATACAGCTATATAGCTGTATGTGTATAGGTGCAAAGGGAGAGACAGAAAAAAAAAGCTACCTGCCACATTCAGTAGAAAAACTAGTTATCCTTGAAGCTGTTGTTGCTTCTACACCTTTTTTCTATAAGGATGGAAAGAACTACTGCATCCAAGTTTACTGACTCTGGGCTGCAGTACTAGTCACCTTACTACGTAGAAAGGTTGGAGAAAAACATACATACGCATTGCCCACACACCTGCTTAAAATTCTCATTTGCTTAACCTAGTTACATAGCAAAAGAGAATACATTAGAGATGACAGCTGAGTTGCAGCAGCAAAATATGTTGAATAGCAAATAGTTGCTCTTCCTCTGCTAAAGGAGGTGGAGGACTTGCTGCACATAACCAACAGCACTGCCCCGTTGTTGCATCCTTCTCCAGGGAAGCAGGGCTGGAGCAATCCTGCTCTCTCTCTTCTGCCTCTGCCCCTGTTCCTGTAGGGACTGTGACTTCCCTTTATCCATTCTTGTCATCTCTTTTCTGTTTTCATGTTCTATGGACATCTTAAATGTAATGAATTTTGTGTTCTCTGTTGTCTCTGTTGTGCCTAAAGAAGGTTGTATCCAGCTCTCAGGACTGCACGAGTTCAGTGAGCAATAATATAGCAGTTGCAATTTGTGTTAGTCCACAATAAATTTTTGCCCTACCCTAGCACTCCTAATGCCTGTTATCAGCCTAGGCTTGGGGCCCTGGTATATATGAAGGATTGGAAAAGGATAACCACAGATTTACTATTTTACCATAAGAAATTAATTTGTTTTTATGAAAAGTATAATTTTTGTTCTCTTTGAGATGGAAATAATTTCCAACTTTACAAAAAATTGTTTTTCCTACATGAAAGAGTGGTTAGAATGAACTAAGAAGTGTATGTCAGAAATCAAGCACCAAATTTAGATGAATATTCTGTACCAGACACTGCCGTAACAGGCAATATTTCATATGTTCAGAAAATATTGCATCACACTTTTGAAGGACAGCTTACTAGAAGTGGTGTAACACTAGAAATGGGCTTCGCAACCAAACCAAAATTGACATGCAACAAGTTTGGAGTGGAAGAGGTTTAAATTTGAGACAAATTATTAGATGTGAATAAGTCATGATCTCAAATCTCAGGACTGAATCATGATTCAGTAAATATAACATGCCTTTTTCTCACAAATAGAATGGTAAGAAACCTTCATATTAGATGCTAAAGTACTACAGTTGATAAGCTACTTCAATGAAAGCTTGTTTTCTATGTAGAGATAACATAATACATCAAAATGGCTTTCTTTTGCTGTCATTTATTAAAAAAACACAAGTTTATGTGAATTTTGTTTAGCTGGAAAGATTAGGCAAACAATTGAGCACCAGAGTCCTTCTTGAACCTTAAGGAAGACTTGGCCCATTTTAAAAATAAGCAGAAACCAAAAACATTTTAGGACATAACTAGACATATACCGGTAAGGTCATCTCTGAGAGAAAAGGAATTTTGTGCTTGTGGAGTAAATTGTATATTATCAGTAGGAAAGAGTAACGCAGAAGAGAAGGTAGAGGAATAAATATGATAAAGTTGTTATCTTCTGGATGAAAGAGAGACATAATTCTTATAACAATTTAGTGGAGGGGAAGTAGATAAAAATACATTCTAAAAGCAATACCACTACTTTTTTTGTGTGCGTATCCAGCTGAATTATGAATCTTAGCTCCAAGATCACTGAAGAAAACAGTTTGTCTGTTTCCTTTGAAGATAAAGACTTTGAGATCAGAAGTAGAATGATTTTTCTTTCTAAAAAAATATTAATCTTTGTTACATAACCTTTTACAAATGTTTTGGAGTGCTCATCCAAATACAAATTGAGTTGTTCTGCTGTATACACTGTTCAGTAACTGAGTATGACTGATACGGCACTTTGTCTCCAGAGCTTACTGCCTCTAGCTCACTCCTAGGCATTCATTCTCCAGTACACACAAAACCTGTGTAGGATAACACTGATAGACACAGAAGTACAGAAACACCACATAATGTAAATGGAAGTCCTATTCAATCTCTTGCTACAGGACTTGGAAATCTGAAAGAAAACAAGAACGGTGAGCATCATAGTGTTGCCTGTGGGAGACTACAAGGTTTAAAAGACTTTTGGACCTTCGCCATTACAGGTACAGGAACGTGAGAGAATTGCAATGCTTGGAACAAAGAAGAAGAATTTGGATGCTTATTTGCTTACACATGAATCAAAACCCAGGGGTGTCCACCTATAATTCATTCAAATGTGGATGGTGTTATGCTCAAAATCTTGTTTATGGGCATAGAGGAAACATACCTTATACTTTCACAAAACCAGGAATTTGTTGGTAATCAAATCTCAACAGTTTGTTTATTATTAGCCCAGATCTAATTGTTATAGAAACAGAATACAGTTAGAAAAAAAAGTCTCAGTATTAGTAATAAAATAATTAAAATGACTATACACATGGTTTCTAGCTGGTGTTATGCTCATCTTTCCTCTGCTCCTCTGGCTCCTAATATTGGTGGTAGGTAGCGAAATGTCAGCATCTGGAATCCTTTGTCAGAAGGAATATGTTAATGTTGATGATTTCTTCTTTCCCACTCTAGAATCCACGTAGGATGTATTGGAAGCCTTGCAGAAGACATTGTATTCAAGGAGCTAGTGATCTTGAGCAGGCTATGTCTGCTCTACTGGGGCTCCTACTTCGGGATTGGGAAGCTTGTATGTTATTAATGTAATCTGTAACATAATGTCTTTGGGAAAGGTAAACTCCATGTGGATCAAAGGATGGAATGCAGTGATCTTAACTGAGAAACCATAGCACATTTAGAAGGTAGTGATCCACATAACAGCTTGAGTATCTGTAGGCCTGTGCTGCAGGTCCAGTGTGGCTCTCAGGGGTGAGTTGTGCTGTACAACCCCTCCGCTGCAGTACCACCTCAGCCAGCACATTGATACAGTGGAGCCTGTGTGCAGCTCCTGCTTGGTATCTGCTCTGCCTTGCCTTATCTAACAGTGCAGCAAGAAGTTCGCAAGTGAACATCCTTTAAGAATAGAGTTGTTTTCTTGTAAGGAAATTACATAATAGGTGAAATGACCAAGATGGAGAGCTTCTCTCCATGGATGGGATCTTCTCTGCTCTGCACTCTGCACCATGAGAAAAATCCATCTGAGATATGTCTGATGCTGCATGAATACAGGTACCCAGCATCAGAAAGGATGTAAAAATTTATTATCTATAATCTTTTTCTTATTCTGTCTTATTATTGCCATTATTTGAATTCATTTGTTGTTGACCCTTTCTTACTGACATCTAGACAGAGCCCCGCACCTGTGTGTTCTCACTTAGCCCTTCACCCTGATAGAGAACATGGGGTCATTTCTAAAGGAAAGGAGATGAAGATTCTGGATTATTCTTTGAGTTTATAAGTAGTACAGATAGACCATGCTGTATCCAGCTTGGGGTCCTATACGTGTTATCAAACTGACATCAGTTAGTGTAGACATCCCAAGATCTGTCTTAAAAGGGTCCCTCTAGCACCTGTGAAAAAGGCAGCTGGACCAGGTACATGACCTGACCTCAGGTGGGACTCAGGCCATCCACATGAACAAAATGGATATTCAGGGCTGACTCGCTGAAGTGCTCTAGCACTTCAGGATGCTCCTGTTGCTGAGCTTAAACAGATATGTTTAAACTAAAAGACCTAGCTTGGCCACCAATGTAGTTTGTTCAGTCTAGGAAGATCCATTCATGACCAAAGAAAGCTCTTCATTCTCATTGTCAAACCTGTGGCAAATCCAAACAAATTCAGACATTTGTTTCCTGACAAAACACAAATTTACAACTCTGCTAAGCTAAGGAACTAACAGAATTCAATGTAAATTAAATTTCTCCTTCTCCCTCCCTCTTTTTCTCTTTTATGTCAGGTCCCTGTCTAAAAGCTATGCAAGTGGCCATATCTTTGGCTAGTTTATATTTGATTTATGTCAGCTCAAGCTCTGAAAGATATGGGTAAGAGGTTTTTTTTTTTTTTTTTTTTAAGGTAAACTATTCCAAAAAGAACAATAAAATGAAAAGCACAAGGAAAGGCATAGAGCACATGCAATTCACATGGGTTACTCTAACTCAGTACAAAATTTTCTTTTCAAGCACAGCCAGCTTTACGGGAGAAGAGTTTCTGGAGTGGGTCGAAGCTTTCCAAAGCAGTGTCTTTTAGAGTTTTGCAGGCCTAAATTAATCCTGAAATCAGTCACGCTTTTTAATGCATCAATCCAAAATATCCATTTCTTTCATTATTAGTTCATAAGAGCTGACAGGTATTTGGATCAATCTTCTGTCTGTAGAAGAATCTTACTGATTTCAATATATGAATTAAAAATTAAACAAAACCAAGTTTACTAAAGTAAAATAAGGTGAAGATTTTGTAAGAACAGACCAAGTCAAGACAATCAAATTTGGGATTATGACTTAATTTTCATGAGTAGTTTCCTGGGGGCGAGGAACAAAGAAAGAAATTTACAAAGTCTCTAAAACACTAAGATGGAAAAATATCTTCAGGCTCAATACTGTGTGGGTATATTTTCTCTTCATTTGAAAAATGCTATGTAACTGTTTTAAAAAGACATCGTGTGTTCTGCTTTTCTGCTTTCCTGTTGACTAAAACACAAATCCACATTTTCTGGAGTTATGGCACCATCTTCTGGCAAGATGGAGTATTTGCTCGGAATCAATAAAATATATTGTAAATCAAATACAATATATTTATGTGCTTTCTCCATAGTTTCAATCTCCAGATCATTTCAATTACCATAATCTTCAACTGCTTGTGATAGCTGGCTGGGGAGGAGGTCCATGCTATTTCCAAATGAAAACCAAAACCAGAAACAGAAATACTAATACATTTTCGAAAAGGCTCAGCAATTCGTTGTACTTTGGTATGTGGGTGGAGAGATGCATACTATTGCTTGTAGCACATAAAATGTTACAGTGGAACTTCACTGTGAAATGACAGTGATCTCATCTTTACTTCCTTTGTGAAGTTTTCTGTCTCCCTTCATGAGGGCATGGGAGAGTCTAATCCACATCTGACAGCTGATGAGTAGATACAGAAAAATCATCGTTGGGATTAGAAAGTGTGTTTTGGCACGTGAACAGAATATCACAGCTTTTCCTGCAATATTTTGTACTTTGCTTCACACTTTAGGCTCAACAGCACCATCAAATCATAGTAGATGACCTGAGGTCTTCTCCAGCAGAATTATTCTATAATTCTATTAATTCTTCAGTGTTATGATTCTGCCAGATCTTTTTTAATAAGAGTTTTGAAATAATTTAAATGCTTATATTTCTGGGGAAAGTATTACAGGTGAAAGAAGAAACATACATAAATACCTAGAAGCTGTTGATTTTCTGGTGTCTGATTAATGATTTTTGGATGTAGAAGTTACTGGCAATGTTCTGTTACATCATAGCCACCAATAGCCTATTTTAACATAGTGTTATTGCTTTTTGAAGCTGTAGAAATGATATAATGCAAACTAAAACTGCAGATCACCAGACAAGTATTGAGATTAAACAAAAGTTTCCCAAGGAAATAGTTGGATGCCCTGTCATTTTGGTTATGTAGAAATTTACATCCACATATGAACTAAATTGTCTTGATAGAAGAATCAGGTAAATAACCTTTTAATATTAGAACTCTTGCATTTTAACTGTCTGTTATCTGTAATATGCTACAATTGCACCAACATCTCCAATTTTGTGAAAGCTGAACAGAAAGGAGATATAGGATACTTTTAATAACAAGTTAAAAGAAAACTCTTTGAAGATTGCTTATTACCTTTTTTGATTTTATGAGATATGAGGGTTACAACTCACCTGTTTGAATTGCCCCTTCACTGCAGAGCTACTAAAGCAAGAGCTCAGTGTGATACATATCACACTGTAAATATTCTTGGATAACCACACGCTCTTTCTCCTGTTTAGTTAGGCTTCTAGGATTATGTTTAAATTCCTAATAGTTTTACTGACACCCGACAGAAGACAAGCTTACTTCTAGGCTGGTGAATTGGCTGGAGACAATAAAGCTGGAGACAACTTTAATCAAGTTTTAATTCCTCTGGCTGTACTCTGAATAAGAAATAGTGCCTTAGTGCACACTTTCTTCCTGGCAAACACCATAGATAAGAGAACTTCCTGTTCTAGAAAAGAAGTCTTCAGACAATTCCTTAGCATACCTACACTACAAGGTATCAGAAGAGAAACTATTACTTTTTCCTTCCTTTTTTCCCCCCTTTGATTTGCAAAAGTGTGTGAAAGAGAGCATTAAAAAGTTGTTAATATTGTAATGTTAATTTTAAAGGCATACATATTTTCCTCTGATTTCCTAAAGCTTCTTACCAGCCAGCTAAAAGTGGTACTTTGCATGCAGATGTTTCCTTTCCAAAACATTACTAGTGATTTTTAGCAGGATTATTATAATTATTTTTTTTTTTTCCTCATCATTAATTCTAGTTGCACAGCCATATCTTTAAAGGAGTCCCCTGCATGCCCCACATGCCTGAAATACTGAGCAGCCTCGGCTGTTCCCCACAATGCCACCAGCATGGAAAATTGAACATTAAGGGTTAGTGGAGGACCTCATATATACATTCAAGAAATTTGTGTATTGATTACATCTTTTATTGAGGCAAAAATATATATATTTTTTTATATTTTGTTTAGCTCTTACCTTAAAACTAAGTTCTAGACTCACCAGATAGAGCTGCTTCTCTTCCTGAAATCTACTGGAAGTTACAAACTTCCTATATATGTGCACTTTGATTGAATGCGTGATGAGTAACTCCTGAGGGTAATTCTGCTGTCGCTGCTGCCATCTGCTGCTTACATTAAAATCAACAGGCTTTAAATGACAAAATTCCAACGTGAAGCTTTAAAACATCTGATGTTCAGAAAGCCTAATAAAAGATTACATCTAGTCTTTATTCTAAATAACAAACAACATTTAAAATAAGCAGAATTTAACAGTAGTATTTGCATAAGGCATTTTTTCCCCCACAAAATTATTAATAATTATTATTTCTAGATTATTATTTAAGATAAAGCTTTTTAGATTTCTGAATTTATCACCATAATATATCACCATTAGATTCAGTAATATTTACTTCAAGTGATGTTTTCTAAATAAAAATGATACCATATATTTGTAGGGGATGCTCCAGATTTATGTGACCCCTGGGGTTTGTTCCTCAAAGAGTTTATTCGCTAATTTATTCCTTATTCTTATATCTTTAGGCTGTTGCCTAGTCAGCTTACTTCATATTCTTTTGAAGTTTGAATCAAGTTTTTCCAAGGCTTGCTTAAAATATTTCACAGATCCCCAAATATCATTTGAATGTAATAATAAAATTCAAAATGCAAGGGTATCTTGGTAATAATTCATGTCTTTTCTACAAACAAAAAATAGCTTTTAAATATTATTATTGCTTTTCTGGTTAACAGAATGAAAGCAGCAATTTCTGCATATTACCTGAAGTTTCCATTCTCTCACTCACTTTTACTTTCATCTATAAATATGTGAAAAGCATGTTCTTCACAAATCGGTGCTTACAAACTACTGAAGTATTTTGAAAAGCCCATATTGTGTCTTCATTTGTTTTCTTGTGAGGGTACCCACACAACAGTGTGAATACACACAAATAAAACTGGAATGTCTATGGAGGCACAAGCACATCACTTTTGAAAACACTTTTTTGAATGAGTTCCTGACACATGAGGTCAGTTGGGCTGGACTTGTGGGGGACTTGTGGACTTGTGCATTTGATGAACTTTTGAAATTTTCTCTTAACTAGCTAGACTCCAGTTAAGTTTCCTTCCAAGGAGGGAGGGAGGGAGGAAGGGAGGGAAGGGAGGAAGGGAAGAAGGGAGGAAGGAAGATTTATTTTTTTTAGAATTTTATATAAATTATAATTTGATAGTTCTTCATGTGTTCCATGCAGAGCATGACTGGGCTCTAGGATCTTCTTCTGTATGCTTGTAGATAAAATATATCACAGACATTGAAATAAAGATTAGATTGTTGTATGATTGGAAAAAGGTCTGAATCCACAAGAGACTTGTAATTACTGGCTAGATTTAATTCCACGGAAAACAAACAGGTCACTAATACTGTCTTTTTTCCTGTCTATAAGCAGAGGCCTAAAGAGTACAAGCATGGCATGATATCAGATTTCCTAAGGGCATGAATAAAAATCAGAGCTGCTGTACTGCTGCACACTGAAGCAAAGCAGTCCTGAGAGCTGGATACAACCTTCTTTAGGCACAACAGAGACAACAGAGAACACAAAATTCATTACATTTAAGATGTCCATAGAACATGAAAACAGAAAAGAGATGACAAAAATGGATAAAGGGAAGTCACAGTCCCTACAGGAACAGGGGCAGAGGCAGAAGAGAGAGAGCAGGATTGCTCCAGCCCTGCTTCCCTGGAGAAGGATGCAACAACGGGGCAGTGCTGTTGGTTATGTGCAGCAAGTCCTCCACCTCCTTTAGCAGAGGAAGAGCAACTATTTGCTATTCAACATATTTTGCTGCTGCAACTCAGCTGTCATCTCTAATGTATTCTCTTTTGCTATGTAACTAGGTTAAGCAAATGAGAATTTTAAGCAGGTGTGTGGGCAATGCGTGTGTATATGTTCTTTTCTCCAACCTCACTATGTGGTAATGTGACTGGTACTGCAGCCCAGAGTCAGTAAACTTGGATACTTGGATGCAACCTATTCTAAAAGCAGGCAGGTGGCCCTGGCAAAAAACCTTTGCTGCTTGTTACTTCATGCTGGTATAGCAGGAGTGTTTTTAAGAGCTCTACAAAAAAAATAAAAATAATAAAAAAAAATGTTGAATTATTTTCACTTGATATAGTAGCATTTTTCAGCAACTGAATGTATGGAACTGAAGGTATCGGTTAAACCCTTTAACCTCTTAATGCTCTTTTTCCAGACATTAATTACTTTAAATATATATATATATGTATGGAACAAGTTTTACAATGACTTACTTCTTCTATTTTGGACATGCTAAAAGATTTGCCTATAAAAAGTTAAGATAACTCCATACTACAGGGAAACACCTTTTTTTTTTTTTTTTTCCACAGCCATCAAACTTCAGAATATTACCACATTGCTCCTTCATTAACACTATGATCATATATTTTTTCTGTTTCTCTTTGCTCTTTTGTTGACTAAGAACTACTTCATGATTTAACCGATTATATTATGCTATTAAACCTTGCCTTGGAGAGCTTATGGTAATATTGAATATGGAGTTTCTACATGGGCATATTATTTTACTGAGCCCTCGAACATTCACTCTTTGTGTAGATTATAACAAGTTGTAGAAACTAAGGTTAATGAGAATGGAACAGAAAGAAACAGAATGGAACAGAATGGAATGCAATGAGATGCAATGCAATGCAACACTTCAGTTGGAAGGGACTTGCAGAGATCATCTAGTCCAAGTGCTTGACCTCTTCAGGGCTAAAAGTTAAAGCATGTTATTAATGGCATTATCCAAATGTCTCTTGAACACTGACAAGCATGGGACAGCAACCACCTCTCTCGGAAGCCTGTTCTAGTTTTTGACCTTAACAGTAAAGACTTTTTTTTCTAATGTCCAGTCTGAACCTCACCTGGCACAGCTTTGTGCCATTCCCATGTGTCTTACCATTGGTTACCAGAAGAGACCATCACCTCATTCTGCATTTCCCCTCTTCAGGAAGTGGAGCGCAATGAGGTCACCTCTCAGCCTCCTCTTCTCCAAACTAGATGACCCAAGTGCCTTCAGCCTGTCCAGGATACTGTGAGGGATGGTAACAAAGCCCTTCATGAAACCCAGAAAGATTACGTCCATCACCATGCTTCATCCACCGAGCAGGTGACCTTATTCTAAAAGGAGCTCAAATTACTAAGGCGGGACTTACCCTTAATAAATTCTTGTTGATAATGTTTGATAATAGCTTTGTTCTTTAAATGTCTTTCAACAGCACCCAGGATAATCTTCTCCATTTGAATAGCGTCTCTTCCTTCTTTGGTACCAACTACACTACTCAGCTTGGTGTCCTTTGCAAACTTGCTGAGGGTGCTCTCACTCCCATCGTCTATGTAACTGATGAAGATCAAGTCAAAATATATATATTTTTTTTGAATGACAAATTATTTTTGTTTCTGAGCTTTTAGAGTGCATACTGTGCATGTTTTTTGCCTCTTTACTATACTATGTGACTTGAAATACGTTAAAAATAATTGAAAACATGTACAGTACTTATCAAAGAGAGCTTGTCCTTTCAGTAAAACAACAAAATAGAGATTCATTTCAGGTACCTTGATATTACCGTAATGTCCTGAACAGCTTAGGTGAATTCCTTCTTTGTGAGTAAATGTTAAATAAACAAGTCTGGAGCTCTGGTTTCTTTTCCTGAATGAACATGATGCATATCATATAATATCAATTAGTCAATCTATGAAAAAAGGATTTCATACTGTGCACAGGATTTATTCATATTAAAGCTCATTGCTCTTGTTTGCTTACCAGGCAGAACTGCTGCTCCTAATATTGCAGTGTTCCTTTGGCTAGCAGTTTTGTGATAATAGTTACAACTTCCAAATTTATCTTACCTGAATTTAAATGCCTGCTATGTAGGCCTCTGTGTCTCTTGTTGTTCTCTTGTGCCAAAATATAAAGTTAATGTAAGCTAAAGAGGTGAGGAACCATCATCACACGCATGTGGGAGACCAGGTGTGAACCAGGTGAGGAGTTCCAGTCTGTGTCTGACATACCCGGAACTTGAGGGAAAAAAACTCTCGGTGGAGCAACAGTGCAAAACCCACCAATATTCCCTGAAATAAGATGACATCAAATGAACTCTGGTAGGAAAGCTGTTGAAAAGTTTGCATGCCTGTGTCCCTCTAGCTATAATATACTGAAAAAAAAAAAAAAATAAAAAATTCTACCATGCCCTTAAGTCATGTTAGATGAGATTAAGAACAGAATATAATACTCTCAGAATAAAACTTAGCTTTCAAGTAGTCTTTTTCTTTTCATTCCAATTTCTGAATGCCCAGGATGAAGCAGGAATGAAATGCCTCCAGGTTGTAAAAGCTCGTCTGAATTCTCAAAGCCATTGACCAAAGTGAACCTGTTATTATCTTTGTCAATTAGAGCAGAGACTTGAAAAGGGGTCTGAGCAGTTACCCAGATGTTTTCAGCCTGACTCTGCTTCAAAGACAGCATGCAAGCTCCAGGCGCTTTCTGTCAATGTAAGTGCTTAGTTGGAGTTTCCTTTCTGTCCTCCTCTCATTAGAAACAAATATTCCAGTTTTTATTAATTTGATTTTCAGAATATAGTGTTAAAATTAGGTTTTCTATTATTTCATTTCCTCTTAGAGGAGAGGACTGAATAAGGCCCATCATTTGCAGAAGAAATATGAGAAAGTCATGAAACAGTGAAGAGCCTTGAAAAGAGACTTATGACTTTCCTATGCCTCAATTTCTCCATCTGCAAAAGAGAAGGAATAGCACTTCCCTAGTTTCTGTAGAAAGCATGGGAAAAAAAAAAAAAAAAAAAAGTTTGTGTACTTTTATAATCACCTGGATTTTCTTGGTAAGTCTTCAAATGCAACTGGCTAAAAAATCGGTGATTCTTTTACATATTCAAAAATATGCAGCCATTTCTAAGCTTCCTAGGACCTTGACCCAAATAAATGACATGTTTTAGGAGCATAAAAGTACCAAATTGACAGTATGAAAATTTAAGTCTCAGAAAATTGATTTTGAATTAGATATGGAAACAGTTCTCTATCACCTTTATCTCCACAGTATTTGTTGCTTTGAAGAAAGTATTAAAATGTCTCATGGATGGTATTTTGTTCTTTCCTGCTTTATATTTATAGCATTTGTTTTAGCTATACTTCATAAAATAATTAGTGTTTAACTCATATTTGGAGAAGGACTTTACATCTTTGTGCATTAGCAGTACTCTGTCATTTTCTGATGCTGAGTGGGAGATGTGGTAGTCATTGTTGCTCCTACTTGTAGGATTAGCAGTGAATGTTTTTTCCAAATCCTCTGTGAATCCCTTAAATCCTCAGTTTAATAGAATTTTTCTTGTTCATATGATGAATTGGTGACCCGAATTATTAAATCAAACCACCACTTTTTTTTTATTCTCAAGAAAATTTTGATGTAATAAACTCAGAAATTAATTTAAGAATGAGTTATAGTATTTCCAGCAGTTAATTAGAAATAAATTAATCAAGGACTTTCTGTGAATAAGAGCACATAGAATCATGATCCAGTGGACAGACCACTTTTAGAAAAGTCTGGAGTACTGAACATCATGCCAGTAGCTGTGTTATTGTCACTGCTAAAGTATTGTACCTCCTCTCATAGAAAGAGGACAATGGGCATTTTAGGTCCTGGACTACTCCTCTTCCACTTTCAACACAGTATTTGAGCCCTTCTTTGCCTGCTTGAGTTTTGCATCCCACTTATAGGTGATTGTCTTGTCCCTCTGTCTTTTTGTTTGTTTGTTTGTTGTAGAGCTTCTTGTGCTAGAAAGATGTGTAAAAAGAGTAGAGATCTAGTGCCATGCAGCAACAAGGATCTGTGTGTCTTTTCCCTGCTAAAGTCCTGCACTGAAGCCTGACCCTATTCTGGCACACAACAAAGAGAATTAGTTTGGAAAAAATGAGATTAGTGCCTCCGTATTTGAGGCACAAATATGAGTAGGAGAAGTTCTGTTGTACTTTTTTTTTTTTTTTTTTTTTTTTTTGTACCTGGTATTCTGGCACTAAGACTTTGATGAGAAGATTAGTCTAAGGAGAGTTTTTGTTTTGACTTCAGATCTTGGTAAGGCAATGGACTAAATGCATAGCAAAATAGGGCAGCTGTGTTTAAGACTAAATTTCATAGTGCTGTAGTTCAGAGCAGACCAAGCAAACCATGATTCTGATGTCCTTCTTGTTCAAATATTTTTTGTGTAAATAATCCCTTTGAAGCTGAGACACTGAGCAGCCGGATATCCAAGAAGTAAATTTCCCAGAACTATGCAGGCTAGTGATTCCACCGCCCAGCCCATCAATATTCAGCTCTTTTGAGTTTGCTGTTTTCCCTTCTTTTGCTTGTTTGTGGATCCATGCCACCTATAGAACTTGGCTACCTCTTTAAAATCAGATAAAACCCACAGGATAGAGGCTGGAGTGTGGGCTGGCAACTGTCCATATCATTTTTTTACTAGCACATTCCTTGACATAGGTCTGACCTATGAAGTGGCACACACACACCTGATGTCAAAGACTGCTCTCAACAGCTGATTTTGTGAGTTACTTGTTTTTCAATTCATCACAGTTAGCTTACAAGGAGAAGGGTGACTCCTGTCACTGCTTTACTTACAAGTACAGATGGGGCATTTGGGCCACCATTGCAGCCAGTGGGAAAGCATATATAGTTTTGGTCTTCATGAGTCAGGTAAAACATATTTCTTCTCCTGATCATGTCTCACCTCATTACTTTCTGTTCTTTTCCCAATTGACCAGAAAAATGAAAGGCCAATGGTAGAGTAGTTAACTTTAAAACTGGTGTACATTTTTGTATTGCAGCTGGCAAAGGAAGTTTAGCAAACAGGCTTTGTAGAATCATAGAATTATAGAATATTCTGGGTTGGAAGAGATCCACAAGGATCATTAAGCCCAACTCCTGGCTCCACAGAGGACCACCCAAAAATCAGACAATATGTCTGAGAGTGTTGTCCAAATGCTTCTTGAATTCTGGCAGGCTCAGTGCTGTGACCACTTTCCTAGGGAGCCTGTTCCAGTGCCCAACAACCCTCTCAGTGTAGAACCTTTTCCTAACACCCAGCCTGACCCTCCCCTCTCCCAGCTCTATGCCATTCTCTTGGGTACTGTTGCTGTCCCCAGAGACCAGAGCTCAGCTCCTGCCCCTCCACTGCCCTTATGAGGAAGCTGTAGGCCGCCATGAGGCCTCCCCTCAGTCTCCTCTTCTCTAGGCTGAACAATCCAAGTGACTGCAGCTACTGCTCATACATATCACCCCCTGGACCCTTCACCATCTTTGCAGATTTCTTTTGGATGCTCTGTAATAGTTTTATGTCTTTCCTATACTGTGGTACCCCAGACTGCACATAATACTTGAGGTGAGGCTGCACAATTGCAGAATAGAGTGGGACAATCACTTCCCTCAACCAGCTAGTAAAGCTGTGCTTGATGTACCCCAGGATATGATAATATCTGACTGAATATGATAGGTAGTTCTTTGATATGAAAGATTTATATTGGTCAACAGTGAGTTTCACTCAAGAGAAATGGGATTGCCCTGCTGCTAAAAACGGGACACTGTTTACTTTCTTTGTACAGAAGCACTTCATTTCACAAGAACAAATAAACCCTGGTGATTAATCTTACCAAAATATAACGTATATTGTTGAGTCCGACATCCGTGAAGCCAGAGACACTGTCCTTCTCTTAGAATAATTGAAAAATTAAGTGATAATAGAATGATGTAATTTCTTTCTATTACATTAACTCTGGAGCCATAGAGAGTAGTTTGGTTTGAAAGGGACAGTGACAGGTCATCTAGTCAAACTCCCTACCCCTTGCTCAAAGCAAGTCCACATGTATTAAGGGACTTGTTTACCTGTTTTGAATATGTCCAAAGAGAGACTACCTCTGTGGGCAGCCTCTTCTAGCATTTGATTACCCTCACTGTGATTATTATTATTTTTTTTTCCAAATACCTGAACAGAATTTCTCATGGCAACTTGTTTTTGGTGACTCTTCTCCTATTGCTGTCTATTTCCAAGAAGAGTCCGTTGGCCTTACTCAGGGACACCAATGTCTTCTGCTGGAAAGCCTAAATCTACACACAATACAGTCAATTATCACAGGTGCTAAATAACACCTTTGGGACCTGCTGTTTGCATTCATGATAATACATCCTATTATACTGTTAACTTTCTTTATTATAAGAGCATGCTATTCACACTGTCCATTTCTCCTGACTGTCAAGACCTCTCCGAACAGTAAAAGCCCTACCGACCAGTATATTTTCTGCAGCCCCAACTTTGCTGGCTGTGTCTTTGGTCTTTATCACACGTGTGGACACTGAAATTCTGATACCATGGACTTTCTGAGATTTGACAGTCCATGCTGAAAAAGGTTTCATTTTGTATTTTTCATGTGTGCTAAAAAGTTTATCTGACATATCACTTAAAAATCTTGACACAGTAAGTGGATTGCTGTGTGACCAAGCAATACTAGATCCTTCAGAAGAGCCAGAGAAGTAGCCACTCTAAAATGGTAACCACAGTAAAATGTCCAAACAGCCTGTCCAAAAGCAAGCCTGTCCAAACTAGAAATTAGCCTTCTTCTCTTGGTCCTCCAGTGTCTTAGTCCTAATCTGCAAACTCTCATACCATTTTAGCTACACTGATATAGATAAATCAGCCAACCACCCCTATATATTTAGTTGTTTACATTTGTTTTTCTGCTTAAAAGAGGTAAATGCTGGTGTCACAGATCTGGAGAAATCTCTGATAATACTTTCTGTTACATTATTGTGGTAATTTTATGACCTGAATTCATAAATATCTTTAATGGCCAGTAGGATAAACATAAAATTTGTGGAACTTTGAGTCCTTGTAAAGCAGGCTTACAAGAAATGCATGGTGCTCTTTCTGCATAAGGTTGTCAGGAAAATCTCCCAGGAAAGGGAATGAAGGAATTTCCTAATTCACATCTACAGATGGACATGAAAATATATTTGCTGTCATGATCTTGTTAGAGACACTGAGAGTTTGGCCTCCCTAAGGAAGCAGAAAATTAAAGAATTTGCAGAATTCTGGTGGGTTGGACACTGTTTCACAAGTTGGCATTGCGGGGGGGCAGTAAGAACTGCTAGGCCTCAAGTTCTTAGGTCCCTGGAAAGAAAAGCCTTGCAGAGACCTCCTAAAGTACACAGGGATTCTTGGTCAGGATAATGTGCCTGGAGGTCTTTGTTTCTGGGGACTGTTTTAATAATTTGTAAGTATAAGTGAACAAGTTCTTATGCTTAGACATGCATGAGTTACTAATATATGTGAATCAAAATTGTGTTGAGTGGACAAACCTGTAAAACCTATTAAAAGAGAGAGCTTAAGAACAAAGCCCTAAAGGGAAAACAATGAAAATAAAGGTGGACTGAATAGAGAAGCAGATGTCTTTGATATGTGATTGCATTGTAAGAGATGGGAACAAGTAAGACTTACTTTGATTTAAAAAATAAAAAATAAAAAGCTCCAAGTAGCTCTTCAAGCAGTTCTAGGAATGTGAAATCAGTCTGTGAAATGTAGTTGCAATGCTGGGAAATGCTGCGAGGGGGCAGCCCGGCCTCTCAGTTACCACAATTTGTAGCATGAGACCGTTATTTATCATGCTATGAACTCAGTATCAATGTGATATTTGATTTCAGTATTTGAGAACAGAGGAACTGTTTTAAGGACCAGAATGCCAATATGAATCTCTATATTTTTCAGTGACTTCTCTCAACACAAGCTTTGATTTCAACCTATATTTAAAAAAATATTCCATGAATTGCCTGATTCCCCATTTTCAATCATATACCATGCATAGCTGCTAGCTTAAACCCTGCAATAGAACTGCAAGAAAATATTATTTCATGAATTCTCTGCACTTTGCTGAGTGCTTTAACTGAACAAACATACATTCTTTTTTAAACATTATTAATTATTTTAAAAGAAGCATATTATTTAATCATTCTCCATGTGTGTATGAAAGGATATTTGAATTTTCTTTCTGTAAGCTACAGAAAGCTGGAGCTACATTCAACTAAACCTACAGCTTCCATGGCAGCTAATTTCAACTGTCTTTCTGTCTTGTGAAGTTCTAAGCATGTCAGAATTTTTTTCTAAGCATTTCCACAGTGTGGGGTTAAGTGTTGGTCATAGCCATGAATGTTTCCTCAGAAAGAGGTAGCCAATACTACCTGGCTACTTAAAATGTGCAGAGTTAGGCCACATTTTCAATTCACCTTTTCTTCTCAGTGAGGAAGCAAAACTCTGTATATTCCTGTAACTGTGCTGATATCAGTACATTTATTTGTTCTCTGTACAGGAAGCCACAGGTGAAGCTGGGTGAAGATATTAAAAAGCTACATGTGTTTCTGACATGTTTGCAGAAAGGATTTGAAGAACTAACCTCTCCTTATTTAAAAATGAAATGTGGGACACTAGTGGAGGTGCAGATACCCTGGGAGGTGAGCTGGTGCTAAAATAGGAACAGCAGATGAATACAGGTAGTGTGTGCATCATTATGATAAAAATATTGTAGTCAGCAAATGGGAAATTTCAATCAGCAAAATAGGTTTTCATGTTAATTAGAGAAAATAAACCAAAACAGATATTTTAAATATTTATTTGTCAGACTGAAGTAACAGCCTTTATACAGCACAATTTGCATAATTTCTCAAGATACATCTTGTATACAATCACAAAAACATGACATGGATTTATACATAAAGTGAAAACTGAGACAGATTTACAAGCATTTTTGTACAATTCTCATACTGCTTTGTTTCAGTTTTTACAACCTTTAGAACAAGCCTGTTTTTTGTTTTTTTTTTTTAATTCATTGTTTTTGTTTGTTTTTGTCTGATGAATTTGGAAGCAAAATAAAACATAAAGAAAATTCAAAAAAAAATGAATGTTAACAAACTGCCATCTATGCATGCAACATTCACTGTGGAAACATTACATTTCTTCAAAGACTAATCTTTTTTGTGTGTGTGTTTTTGTGATTTTTTGTGTGTGTTTTTGGATTTTTTTTAAACATTGGGTATGCTGTACACATTGTCCGTAGCATGACAGCACACGCGCTAGTCAGCCATTGTTGAGCACCTGAGCACATCACTGAACATCTATAAGATACAATCAAATAAGGACACATTCACATGCTTGGATGTCAGATGGAGCTAATAATTTAAACTCAGATTGTTTTACAAAAATGTGTACTTATTTACAGGGTAACAAATTAAGAAAACAGCTTTCTCTCAAATCTTCTATTTTGAGTTATGGATATCTATATATAATATAACTTTTGAGCTCATCAGCATATCTGCTTATTAATATTTTAAAAATAATAAACCAAAACGTAGAAAACATCAAAATGCTTTTTATGACTTAAAGAGAGAGTATCCGGATTTGCCTATTCCATCTGTTTTCCTTCTAAAGGCAGCATGTATTCTTAAAGAGCAACAGATCCTACATGCCAGGTGTATCAAAAATTCACAAGGCATGGACGAATAGGGTTTAAATATAATGTAGATGGATACTTACACTAAATTTCCTCTCTGTTTCATTACCTTTATAAGTTACACTCACACAAATGCAAATTTTCTCTGTTATTCACATAGGTATGTACATATCTAGATATATACTCAAATAATGGAATCTGGGACATTCAGCATTGTAGCAATGAAAATAAAGTACTTGAAAATAGTGTCAGTTATGATTCAAATAATAATTTAAAAAAATACTATTAACATCTTTATGATATCTCCATGAAACTAAATCCTAATTAAATAATCTCTATTGGGCACACACTAGCGTATAATATAATAGATGTCTTCTTTTTCTTCATCATCATCCTCAAAGTAAGAATCAATATCAGCTGGTTACCAGCTACCATATCCCACAGCCTAACCATGCAAACACCCAGCATCCAGAAAAATAACTCAAATATTTCATAGGTCTTGATTTAAAGCCAGTTTAAGTGAACAGAACAGTTGTTATTGACTTTAGCTGGTTTGGATTGGGTTTTTGTTTCTTCCACACTAGATCCATGCAATGTAAAAATGTGGGTAATAATAAAGAAACAGCACTCATTGCCCCTGGATACTATCCCTTTAGAGTGTAATGATAAAGAACTAGCTCAACATTCATCATAGAAACTCTCATGTCTAGTTTTAACCTGGAAAAAAAAAAAAAAAAAAAGTTTGTTTGCTGCTTATTGTATGCATAATAATAATGATAACATTAGAAATCCCTGTCATTTGTAAACACACACACTGTGCTTCTGCTCATTTTTCATGTTTCCACTATACAAGGGCTTGAACAAAGAAGCAGCTTCAATCTCTGTCGACTCAGCAGATTTATGAATAAAAAAGTTTAAATACCTTTGCTATTGCCTCCCTGCAACATGCATCCTTGAAGCAACTGTAGAAATGTGTGAACTCATTAATAATCAATCACTCAGAAATGATAGAAGCTCTTGCCACATCTAAGCATTTTTGGCCAGATAACAGAAACAAAAAATAATGAGAAAAAAGTGAAAAAAATATACTAAGATATATACAAAAAAAGTAAAAAAATACTAATAGTCCTTGTTTGATAATTTTTTAAAAAACGTCACAAGAGAGTTTTTCCTGACTTCATTCATAAAACAAGAAAAAAAAAGAAAAAAAAGCATTCAAACATGAATCTGTGTTGCATAGTGTGATTCCAGTACAACCTAGAAATTTGGTCAAAAAAAGGAACTTGGCACACTTTGGAAGCATCCTCTGACCTCTGAATGATGCTGCCTCAAAAAAGAGAGAGTGTATGGGCCCAGGTCTGTCACTAGCCTGTCCTATGTGACATCAAAAGAGCCCTATCCTTGCTGCATCTGGCTGAGGCAGTGCCTCATTC
Source organism: Cygnus olor (assembly GCF_009769625.2). Lineage (NCBI taxonomy): Eukaryota > Metazoa > Chordata > Aves > Anseriformes > Anatidae > Cygnus > Cygnus olor. The sequence continues at coordinate 10,259,302 of NC_049169.1, read as the reverse complement.
CTGACAAACTCTACTCTTTGCTTTTCATGATGGGAATCCAAAACTACCATTTCAAAATCCAGCAACATTTTGTGTATTTTTCATAGAATTAATAATGCTTGAATTAAACCAGTTGCTGACAGCTGATTAGCAGGCAAAAGTAGTTGTTCCATACAGCCACAGCTATACCAACCAACACAACTACATTATAAAAATATTGGCCACATTTGTATGTGTGTGAGAGCAAAGCATGCCTGTCTGCTTTCTCAATTAAGAGTGATGATTACAGGCTTCCCAGTAAGGCAGCGAGATAGTGCTCGTTCCTGCTGGAAATCTCCATAGCAACTACCAGCATGACTTGCTGTCTTTATAATAAATCTTAGCAAGAACAAAATTACCAGCAGTTTGCACAAAATTGCACACCTCATGGCTTGTACTTCACACAGTAATTGAAACTGGACTGTTTTTTTTTTTTAAAGCAAAACAAAGCAAACAAAAAAAAATATCCCACACTATAGCCATCAGGAATGCAAAATAACCCACCAAAAGAGCAACACATCAAATATATCCACATACGATTTTTTGGTTTGATTGGGGATTTTTTTTTCTTTTAAGTATTTATCATCTTATAAAAAGATACACAACATCAAAACATGTAGGATGTTTACAATAACTCCAGATGACTGTTTTAAAATATATGAGAGGTAGGGTATACATATATTGGTGAAAGCATAAAATTCAACATCAAAGCACACATCCCACTTCCACTATCAGTGATGTTGTGTTTTTAAGTTATCACATAAGATTTAGATAAGACTGTTCTGCTTGGAAGTCAAGCAGGCTACTAGAAGGTTATGAACAAGTTAATGGCAGTTTTCTTGGTGTATATCCTTAAATTTTTTCTGTTTCTTCTCATCTTCCTTTTTGATGCTGTTATTTTAAGTTGGTAAATATAAATCAAAAACTGCATGTGGGAAGTGTCTCCAGATTAATTAGTGTGGCTTTTTCATGGCCAGTCCAGCTTCTGAATGAGTTGAGCCTTATTTTTGCTTTTTTAAGCATATATTATTTTCCAAAATAATATTTTCAATTGGTCTCGTACAACCTGTGGAAGTGTGCTACATATAATGATATTTAGAAGACATATGAAGACATACATTAAATGATTTGTGAAATGTCCTTATTGGTCAAGAAAAACAAAAGTCTGAAGTGCAGAATTTAGGTAATTTTCTTTTTAAATATGCAAAGGTCATGAGGTAATATTTCAAGGGAAACCACTTTCTAATGAACTGTGAAATATTAACTGACTTCTGAGTAACAAGGGGGATAATACTATATTGAATCTTGTTTTTTAAAAAAAATGCTACACTTTCAGGAATGGAAGAAAAAAGCTCTCCTTTCTTCTCCAGAAATAGTAAGAAGGAAAATGTAACACATAGACTAAACCATCCCATGCAATAGTTTTTGTCCAAAGAGAGCTAACTGCTCAGTTGCAAACCCCTGAAAACGGGACTTTGACTGTGGAAGTGTTGGTAGTCTTAAGTGTTACAAGTTACCTTCCTGTTTACTTCTTTCGTAACTCAGTACTCAGATATTCACCTGAGATAGTAAGAGGATATTCTCAACTCTCCTTAATGCAAGAGCCTCCAGGCAGTAACTGTCCTTGTATCCCTTTCCTTAGATTTGAGGCAATGTTGATACAGAGCACAGTGGGTCTACTGCTCCAAACTGCCTATAGGATAGTCTAGAGTTCATTATCTCTGTACAGGTTTGGAATAAGACTGATTGCTGAAAAATAGAAGAACTACTTGAAATAGTTGTGCTAGTCCACAGTGCTTAAATCTCCTCAATTCCAAACTTTGTTAAAGCTGCTGGGAAGGTGAAGTACCGTGACACTGACATCAAAACAAGATTTTTTTCTTCCTGATGTATTGCATTTTACATCTTGACATTTCTCTTTAAAACCACATCCCAAATTATAGACCATTAGTATAGTTTTTTCCATTACATTCTAGGACAGTGGTTTATATCCATTAATATACAGAAACATATGAAACAATCGGGTCTAATTCTCCACAACGTAGTACTTAAAGGAAAAAGAAAGAAGGAAAGAAGGAACATAAAATAACATTACCACTCTTACAAACACCTAGCAGTTTGTGTCAAGTGGCATAATCTCACTACAGCAAATTATCAGAGATCCTAAGTGCAGAGGAACAAGTTTGCACTTCTGATAAGTGAGATTTGGAAAGTCAGTCACCCCAGGTGCTTTTGCATAAAATGATCTCCTTCTGGTTGCACAGAAAACCAGACTGCTCTTTCCATCACACTACCTCCAGCTGCAGCTGAACTCTACATTAACACCTGCCTTCCAGCCTTCATTATTTCCTTCACAGTTACTCTCTTCACAAAGAGTCCAACAACAGAGAGCCCTCATAGCAGTCTTCATTTCAAACAGCCTCACTTTAGCTTCTGGGCTCAGTTTTTGTTGTTGTTGTTGTTGTTGTTTGTGTTTTTTACTTTGCTGTCTCTTACAGCAAAACAGGTGTACTAGCCCTCAGTTAAGTGTGCTATGTAGCCCAGAGACTGCTCTTTTCTACTTTGTATTCTGAAAGACTAGCTAAATACAATGATATCAAACTATAGTCTTGGAGTGATGCTGTTTATAGCAGACACTGAAGGTTTTGTGCCCCAACAGCTCTGCTCAGTGTGCTTGTGTAGAACTGACCAACAGTTTGTGCCAGTTTACTATTCTTTTCCTTAGATCCACTTTGTCAAGCCAGATATAAGCTTCCCCAATCAGTGTCTTTTTCATAAACTTCCCTCCATTGGAGACAAGCAGAATCTGGGAAAATAATAATAATTAAAAATATATAGTTATTAGTGTGCATAGTAACATGCTGTATTTGTTGGCAAACATGAAAGATTCAGAAATACTAAGCTCTGTTTTGGTACCACAGAAGAGGATACAAACACTGACCACAACGTTTCATGTACAGTCAACTTCCCAACAGAAAGGAAACCCAATGAAAATTGGACTTTCCCCTTCTTCTGTTTTATTGTCATGGGATGTAGCAACTAGAAGATGACAGTCTTTAACTCTAGTGAGCAATTTGTTCATTTGCTGGTTGCCAAAGACAAATGTGAGGTCAAGTATTAAGTTACAGGTTAAAGCTTTTTGCAGCCATTGTACCATCCCTTTTAAGTTCATGGATGTTAGAGGGTGCGTTATATATAAACTATAACTCAAAGCAGAATAGCGTGTGAGAAAGTCCAGAGTTTTGGCTTCTGATGTGAGTAAGACGTCTAAACTAAAACTTAGAGTTGCTCTGGAATCTCATCCCTGCTATGTGCAGGGATGCCCAGCGAAGTTGTTGATGCTCCATGCCTGCAGGTATTCAAGACCAGGTTGGATGAGGCCCTGGGCAACCTGATCTAGAGGGTGGCATTCCTGTCCATGGCAGAGGTGGGGTGTGTGGAACTAAATGATTTTTAAGGTCCCTTTCAACCCAAGCCTTTCTATGACTCTATGATTCTGTGATTCTGAGTTCTATGATTCTGTGTCTCTGCTGAGAGCCACAGTATTGATTACATGATGCCTCAGCCACACAGAGTGGGAAGGGAAAGTATTAGACCAGGGAACTTGCGTGAGCTATGCAGATGGGGTGTTCAAGACTCCCAGATTATCATTCAGGCACCATTTTTTCCAGCTAAGCAGTTTAATGTCATACAATCAACAGCCATCTTCTCTGGGGGAACTACAAGCTTGTCAGTCTGACCTCAGTGTCAGGGAAGGTCATGAAGCAGATCATCTTGAGTGCCATTACATTGTACATACGGGAAAACAGAAACAGTGTGGCCAGCAGGACTAGGGAAGTGATTGTCCCCCTGTACTTGGCTCTGGTGAGGCTGCACCTCGAGTACTGTGTTCAGTTTTGGGCCCCTTTGTCCCAGTCCAGTTTGGGAAGGACATCGAGGTGCTCGAGAGAGTCCAGAGAAGGGCAACAAAGCTGGTGAGGGGTCTGGAGAACAGGTCTTACGAGGAGCAGCTGAGGGAGCTGGGCTTGTTTAGCCTGGAGAAGAGGAGGCTCAGGGGTGACCTTATTGCTCTATACAGGTACCTGAAAGGAGGCGGTAGCGAGGTGGGGATTGGTCTATTTTCCCACATGCCCAGTGATAGGATGACGGGGAATGGGCTAAAGTTGCGCCAGGGGAGGTTTAGGTTGGATATTAGGAAAAACTTCTTTACTGAAAGGGTTGTTAGGCATTGGAATGGGCTGCCCAGGGAAGTGGTTGAGTCACCATCCCTGGAGGTCTTTAAAAGATGTTTAGATGTAGAGTTTAGTGTTATGGTTTAGTGGAGGACTTGTTAGTGTTAGGTCAGAGGTTGGACTAGATGATCCTGGAGGTCTCTTCCAACCTAAATGATTTTGTGATTCTGTGAAAAACAGGTGATCAGGCCTAGTCAGCATGGGTTTATGAAAGGGAGTTCCTGCTTGACTAACCTGATCTCTTTTTGTGACAAGGTGACCCACCTAGTGGACGAGGGAAAGTCTGTGGGTGTTATGTACCTAGACTTTAGTAAAGTATTTGGCACTATTTCCCACAGTATTCTCCTGAAGAAACTGGCTGCTCATGGCTCGGATGGGCATTCGTTTCACTGGATAAAAACTGGGTGGGTGGCTGGGTCAAAAGTGTTGTAGTGAATGGAAGTAGATAGAGTTGGCAGCCGGTCACAAGGGGCATCCCCCAGAGCTCAGTACTGAGGCCAGTTCTCTTTAATATCTTTATTAGTTATCTGAATGTAGAGGTCAAGTGCACCCTCAGTAAGTTTGCAAACAACACCAAGTTGGGCGGGAGTGTTGATCTGCTTGAGAGTAGGAAAGCTCTGTAGAGGGATATGGATAGACTGGATTGATGGCCTGAGGCCAACTGTATGTGGTTCAACGAGGCTAAATAACAGGTCCTGCACTTGAGGCACAACAAACCTAATGCAACGCTACAGGCTGGGGGAAGAGTGGCTGGAAAGCTGCCTGGCAGAACGAGACCTGGGGTTATTGGCCAATAGTTGGTTGAATACGAACCAGCAGTGTGCCCAGGTCACCAAGAAGGCCAATGGCATCCTGGCTTGTATGAGAAATAGTGTGGACAGCAGGACTAGGGAAACGATTGTTCCCTTGTACTCAGCTCTGGTGAAGCTGCATCTTGAATACTGTGTTCAGTTTGGGGCCCCTCACTACAAGAAGGACATCGAGGTGCTAGATCATGTCCAAAGAAGGGCAACGAAGCTGATGAAGAGTCTGGAGAACAAGCCTTATGAGGAGTGCCTGAAGGAACTGGGGTTATTTAGCCTAGAGAAGAGGAGGTTCAGGAGAGACCTTATCACTCTCTAAAAGTAAGCTGTGGTGATGTGTATCAGTCTCTTCTCCCAAGCAACTAGCAATAGGACAAGAAGAAATGGCTTCAAGTTGCTCCAGGGGAGGTTTAGGTTGGATATTAGGAAAGGTTTCTTCACTGAAAGGGTTGTGAAGCATTGGAACAGGCTGCCCAAGGACATGGTTGAGTCACCATCCCTGGAGGTCTTCAAAAGATGTGCAGATGTGGTGCTTAGGGATGGGGTGTAGTGGTAGAGTTGGCAGTGCTAGGTTAGCAGTTGGACTAGATGATCTTAGAGGTCTTTTCCAACCTAAGTGATTCTATGATTCTATGACCTGATTAATTCTTTGGATTTATAGGTTCCTTTTAGGTGTTTCTGGAAGGAATACATTTAATAATAGATATGCTTCAGAGGGGTGAGTTATCAATCAGATAATTTCTAGCATTACTTAATTTTTGATTAACCACATTAACAATCTCAATACATTTATATTTTATCAACTGGTTTCCAAAAAGAAAAAGAACTTATTAAAAAATGGATTTCCATGCTAAGCAGGTTAGTAGTATTCACAGTCACTGAGCAGAGCTCAGGCAATGAGCAACTGAGGTAACTGATAACAGTAGGAGGTTATCACCCTCTATGTGAACCAGCAGAAGAGAAAATGGGGCATTTTGTTGCTTGGTTTCACAGATCTAGGCTAACAGCAGAAGAATGGCAGAACTGAAGAAATTTGTACTCCACAGAGATTTTGAAGACCATACAGCACATAGACATTTAACAGAACAGTAGAGCTAGAGTTTCCAGTAATCAAGAATATTAACATTTCTGAACATTTTTCATTCTGATTTGGGAAACAAAGTAAAAAATTGCAAACTTTACAACAGAAAAAAAAAAAAAAAAAGAAAGAAAGAAAGAAAAAAGAAAAAGAGAAAAAAGAAAAAAGAAAAAAGAAAGAGGGAGAAAGAAATTTACAGTCATTTTCCTGGATGAGTTTCCCAGTTCACTGGCCAGTTTTAATATCAATTGGCACATAAGATACTTATCTGGACAGCTTGGACACCTCCATGTGTCTCAGTCAACAGGTTTGATGGGGGAGGACCAAATAAGGGAGCAATAGGCACAGAACTATTAGAGAACCCTGCTGCAATCATCAGAAAGCCTGTCTCTGGGGAAACCAGGTAGCTGTGTCTTTTACTAGCGGCTTTCTATGTCACTTGGTTCAGTGTCTCCTGACAGTGTGGATGGCCCAGAAGCTGGCAAAACATCTGTGAAAAACATTCTTCTGGGCTTTTTTGATTACCATCACATAGAACATTCTGTATTTCTAATTGCAGCCAGCTAGTCAGCCAGGAGCCAGCTAGGAATAAGGCAAAGCAGCCAAGAGCCCAGTGCTTTCCAGAAGGGTCCCAGGTGGGTTGCCAAGGAACAGGGAAATCAAGAAAATGAGCTGCCAGGGGCTGAGGCAAATGCCTGTCTGAAACCTGTCAAAATGTTTTCTGCAGAATGTTTTGATTCTGTCACATCAACACTTTTGTGACAGAAAAAATTTCTAACAGAAATTTTCTGTCACTTCTGTCCTTGACTCTTTTCTCCATTCCTCCCAGCTGGATCCCTAAAATCTGCCTTCTTTAGCTTGTTTCTTCTCTCAGCATTGTTTCTTTCCTGCTCCAGGCTTTAAATTCCAGCCTTGTTATCCTGATTGAGCTAGTCTCAATTTCGAATGCTCAGATGATTTTTTGTTTTCTTATTCCCAATACTCTTGACCAGCCAAGTCTAGCTTCTTTTTTCTCTCCCCATCCCCTTTTTTTTTTTTTTTCTTTATCTCTCTACTGATTTTTGGAGTGCAGAACCTTTTCCTAACTCCTGCCTGTAGCTGATTCTCATCTCTCTTCACAATGTTCTTTATATGATTACCATGTTCGGTTTCCTCTTATTCCCTCTCCCTTGTGTTATTTTCTTCCCCTAGCTCCTAGCTCCATTTTTGTTCTGTACATTCTGTTTTGGTTTCCTTTTCTTCTTGTCCAAATCTCTTTTGACAATGTCCATCTCTTTGACCCTACATATTCATCACTCTCAAATTCAGCATTCAAATCAGCCAATTTCATGCTTTCCAGTAGGAACAGATTGACTGATAGGCATGATGAATATATAAAAACAGATGTACTGAGTCAGACCAAAGATCTCACCAGGCAAGTGTTCTGCTTCCAAAAAGTGTACAAGGCAGTACACTGCGTATGCACAGCAGAAGAACAATCATGTAGTGGAACATTCTCAAGATACCCACTACGTTCTGTGGATCATTGACTTCCTGACTCAGAAGTAGCATGTTTGTATTAATAGTCTACGACAAATTTTTCCCATGAATTTGTCCAGTCATTTTCTCCAGGTACTTTTTTCATGAAAACATTTAGCATCCACAATAGCCTATTGTGACAGATTTTACAGCTTAGACTCCGAGCTGCATGAAGAAGTAACATCTTGTTTTAAACTTGCTGTTTGCTAGTTTTTCTTGAGACCCTCCAGTTCTGTCAGTTCTGTACTCAGGGACAGGGAAAGTGAATTTCCATGACAGTTATGTAAAAGACAATGAAAAACAGAAAGACTTTTTTTTTTTTTTTTTTTTTTTTTTTTAGGTAAAGTATGCAGCATCAGTGCATATCAAAATGCTTCTGAGGAAATGTTGCTAAATCTCAGGCTGATTGTTCCTATGACTACCTTCCTAGTATCCCTTACTCCTTAACAATTTGATGGCTCATTTTCCCACAGGACTCTGTGGGTTCTTCTTTATTGGGTTCAATCCTTTGAACTACCACTGGAAGCATAGTTTTTACAGGAATGTTAGCTCTTAAATTTTGACAAGACTTTATTGATCACTCTGGATTTTCCCATTTAACATATAACATCTTTAATACATATACTTAATCTATTTAATCAACAAGCATTTCAGAATGCCTTAACGCAGGGAAAACAGCATCTGTTTTTGTTGGCGTCTTTTCCTAAGCAACTTCCATTTTAGTTTTAATTTTAACAATGCAACCAATAAGCATAATGTAGGCATATAGATATCCAATCTAAGGTTAGTAATCAAAACCTACTCGTCTTGTTTAAGTCAGTTATCCAGATTTAAAGGTATATCTGGCAGATGCTGGTACACCCAATCATTCCCTCCATTTGCTTTTAAGATTAGCACGCAGATACCACTAGAATTGTCCATCATCTCCACTGACTAGATGAAGCCTGAGTAATTGGTTTAGCTATCTACTCATGTGAAAGTTCATGAAAGTAGATAAAGTGAATCCTACCCCTCCAAATAACCATATATAACCAAGTGATCAAATCTGCCTTAACAGAAGAAGCACTATTCCTGAATTCCCACCTAAAGAAATAAAAAATATAATAAATAAAATGAAATAAATAAAATAATAAAATAATTTGTTGTGACACAGATGAAAAATAGAAATACACAGACCAAAATCCCCTTTACAAACATACACAGGGAATATTTGTTTTGATTCTACAATGGCTGAATTTATGATTATTGTGTCTGATTCTAGGCATCACAACCTTTAAAGAAGATGATGAAAGAATGAAAAAATTTATTTAAGCAACAGACATATCTAAGAAATCTGGATTATTTAGTCTAGAAAAAGAGAGAGGAGAAATATAACAACCTTTCCGTATGTAGACTTTTTTTTTTTTTTTTTTTTTTAATAAAAAGAGCGGTTATCCATTGTCCTGTGTGGTCTTAGAGGATACTTAAGGATAAGTAATCTTGATTAAAAATAGGGCATATTTAAGTTAGATAATACACTAAACTTCCCAAATATATAGAAAAATATTTTTTGGAATACGTGTATAATTTCCGTCTCTATGGGATTTTAAGAACAGGTTAAACCTTAAACTTTCAGATTTGGTCTATAAATATTCTTCCTTAGTGTGGGGGGTGATGGATTAAATGATCATATTAAGTCTCCTGCATCTCCATATTCTCATTATTACATAATTGTGTTATTTCCTATGTAATTTTCTCTTTTCAGCAGACAACTGGAATAGAAAATTGATATCAAATGCCCATAACACAGCATGGACAACAAACAAAATTAGGTTTTAATAAGATGCAGAATTACCTGAAGAGAATGCCCAGCAGGACTCAAACTAAATCTAAATGTTTCATTGAACGAAGGCTCTCGGTCATGCCTGCATACTCTGGTTTTCTTCTTAATTACTCTCTTTTGTGTAGAGATGTTGACAACATACAGCTTCACATACAGGTCTGTGGAATTCAAAAGCAATTCAACAAGTTAAATACAAAACCTTCTAAATAAACTTTTTTGTTAATGATTTCAGTGCAGGGGGAATATTGAGAAGAAACAGAACAAGGTACTCTACAGAGCCATGTTCTGGTCTCATTCACATTGTTTAAAAATGGAACTACCCTACTAAATCCAAGGAAATTACTTTGTGCTTACAACATTGTCATAAAAAGAAAAAATAACTTGATGTCTTCATGTGTGTATGAAAATATTATTACGAACCTAAGGTTTTAGTTTTTAGTAAGCTTTTTCACCAAAATTTTCACTAAATATCATTGTTCTTTTATAACCTGAGGTGTTATCATTTTTCTTGAAGTTAAAAAAGGATTAATTTTTAACAATCAGAAGTACATTAAAAAGCAGATTAACTTCTGAGAGTTAATTTGCTTCTATGAAATGATTTTACTTTCATTAAAGTTATTCATAGGAGCAAAGAACACTTCAAAAGATATCCTATAGAATATATCATACTGATTAGGAAGCAATTTTCTTTCTCATTTTAATGGTGTTGTTAAAAGACTTCAGATACATCCTACTTAATGTTTTAATAGTATTGTGAAGTTGGTTTCTTTGTAATACCTGGTAGATGATCTGGAGATTTAAATTTGTATGTGATATTTCTGCACTGAAGGATTTCTACTATCAGCTGTTCTCCATCTGTCTTCATTTCCTTTTTTAATGCAATCTTGATTTCACCCATAACCTGTGTTTTACCTGGAAGAGCAGGAAAAAAAAAGTCTCATTAAAGTAAATGAAAAATGAATGTACCTTAAATAATGTGAAAAGAAGTAAAAATTTCTGTTTCATTGCTGGTTTGGGTTTTGATTTTTTTTTCTCCATTTTTGGTTTGGTTTGGTTTGTTTGTTTGTTTTAGGAAAGATTATAGTATTTAGGTGTATTCAGGAGTATTAAGGATAATGTTTTGCTAGGATGAACAAATTGTAGATACATGCAGTACACTTGCATAAACATTATATGCTTCAGAGTGTATTTGCTTTGGAGGAGCTTTGTTCAAAAGAATATAAATTTCACTGAAAGTCATAACAAGTCATGTAATGATCACTACAAATCACCTTTTCAGAAGACTTTACTACAAGATTCAGAAGTTATCTCATTTTTGAAACAAACAAACAATGTTTAATAGGGTGCTGAAAAGTAAGATTCTGAAAGGCAATGAATTAAGACATTGGTGAAGTTAGCATTTCACCTTCTTCCTTGTATGGAGCAATATTATTTACATAATTTAAAGGAAAGTACTCACTGTGACCTTTAAAAGTAACTGATTTCTTTTCTTATGGGGGCAGAAATACAAGCCCATTGTTTCTACAGTGTATGGATTTTTCTCTAAATCAGTCCAGAGATGGAGATAAGGCACAGAATGAAATTTAGGCAGAGCTGTTTTGCCTTTCCCCTGCAAGACTGTATCAAGGCCAGACAGAGCACACTAGGGCTACATACTCTAACTGACTGCAGTGGTACAAGCAGAGCCCAAGTCCTCACCACAATGCCGTCTATAATAGCATCATGCCATAATAGCATCTGTGCTTCTATATCTATATTTCTGCTACTGTAAAATATTTTTTCACCTTCCTCTTCTCTTTAGACATTAGCGGAAAAACAGTCAAGCTTCTGGAAGTCTTTGGGATCTAGTTTCTGGTGACAACATGCTGAAGATTTAACACATTACCAGGAAATTCTAGAGGCTGGTGCCAAGACGTTGCAAGGAGCAAAGCAATTCTGAAGAAATTAAATAATTTTGATACATCTGAAGAACCTTCTCTCTTAAAGAGTAGAAAGCTACCAGGCAACATTTAGAGATTACTTGCATGTATCTGAAATGTATAACCAAATTTAAATAATCTCTCACTAAAGAATCCAGGTGCTGTTTCACAAATGTCCATGAACAATCGTACATTCTGTTGTTTTTCCTCTATATTTTTGGGGATCATGAAGAAGAATTAATTACAAATAGTCACAGCTACAACATGGCCCCTCAACCTTCCTCACAAATTGAAGCTGGAATCTGACTTAGTTACAGTCAATAACAAATTTGCAATTGGGTTTCAGCTGGATCAATGTTTCACCAATAGTCTATAAGGTGGAAGAGGACCTTTTAGTAGGCAAGTGATTCTTTCATTATATTTAAAATTTCAAAAACCCTTCCTATATGTTTGAACATGCAGTGGTAGGATCTTGCTTTCTGTTATGTGCTTGTGCAAAGAGAACAGAGTCTGCAGCTTTTGGTGGTAGCAACAAAGATCACTGGGATCAAAGAAGGAAAGGCTAAAAATGTCTCTGTTTTTTGTTAATTGGTTCCATCAGGTGTGTCATCAAGTTTTAATGTCCTTGCTTTGGAAAATGCTGAGTGCCTAATGGGTTTAGTTTGGCTAAACTGTGGATTTTGAATGACTGGAAACAGATAGAGGAAAATAAATAAGTAAATAAATATAAAATCCTCTACACTGTGGATAAACTATTAAATAACACTGTGACATATCTGACTGAAAGATGCTGCATAAGTATGGCTTTTTGATCAGTATCGATTCCTGCACTGACTCCAATGATTGACTTTGAAAAGACTCCAGCATAACCTAACGTCAGTTTCAGGCAATCTTTAGTTAACCACAGTCTTCCCTAGGAAATTTTCTAGGGTTATTTATTTTACCTTATTCCCTCTCTGTCCTTTAAGATTTATTCACAGTATTTGATAGGATATCTTTCTTGATTACCTTAGCACTTTTTTTTTTTTCTTCACTTACATGTGCTTTCAACCTAAAATGAGATAAGGTGGGTAGGATGCTATCTGTGACTCTGAAAGCTAGAAAAAAGGAGAAATGCTTAGAATGTGATTGAAAATTCCAGTGCCATATCTCAGTATGTGGAAATTTTCCATAGACTATTCTGTATCCCCAGATACTCTTTATGACAAACAATCCTGCTGCACTACTTACGCCTCATGGGGAAAACAATGATCTCCAGCTGTGAGCACATGAAGCATGATAGGTCTCTTGCGCTTCCATACTAATTTTCATTTCTCCCACAGCATGAAGGAAAAAGCCTTACCACCAGCTTTATGATACATTGCACTAAAATAATCCACCACTTTAAATCCTAGCAGAATTTTGAATAGTCAGGAGAAATTCCTCTTTGTTCCATTCCTTGACATTTTTCCTCTTTTTCATGTATTTTCACAACATCTGTCCTTTGACAGGTCCATAAGAGTAACTCAAATCTACATTGGTCTGTGGATTTGATTCTTAACAAGGATATATATATATAAAGAAACAAACTAATGAGGGGAAGTCTTAATATAGGGCTGTTTATGAGCTGTTGTGAGAGTTCACAGATGGCCAAGGTGGACATGAATGCATTTTGACTGATATAGCAGAAATGATGTTTCTTGGGATGTCATGTAATGGGATGACCTTGAGGATTCCACTGGTAAGAATATCTCAAGATATAGTGCCCAGGTGTAAGCTTTTGCATTTTTCTATAATTTTAGAAAACATCGGTAATAACTGATGTATGAATAGAATTGATTGTGGATATTTTGCTAATGATCGCATGATGATAAGCAAATGCTAAAGTGTAAAAAGCATTTAATATATTTCTATGAAAGCACTAATATAGCTTTTTAAAACAGTGGAAAAAAATTTAAAATTTCAATATTACTGTTTGCTTGAAAAAAAAAAAGGTGCAAACTAGGATTATCACAGAGGCTAAGAACCATATAATAAAATATTTTAAAATTACTTTCTAATATAGCCAACAGTCAATGGCTGGAGGGAAAAACAAAACAAAACAAAAAGTCCAATTGCTTTACACAAATATATGATGGAGCAAATATTGACAGGGACAGTCTATATGCAAACTGATTTTGTGTTATATTTTACATTTTACGTATATATCAAACACAAACTTACTGATATTAAAGCAAGAAGACCAGAGTATTGTGTTCACATTAGGAACACATTAACAGTAGCTAAAAAAATCTTTAAATACATAGCTATGACTAAACATTTCGGTGTTGTTTTGTTTGTTTGTTTGTTTTATGTGACGGAGCACATCTTTTTAGGGGACGGGACTTAATACAAATCCATTAGCAATTAAAATGGTTAATTAACTAAATTACTACATGGTATTTTGAGAAGTTTAGAGGTTTGAATTTGCCATTGGCATGGAAAAACAAGCTGTTACTCTTGCAGAACTATCACACTCCATGCTGTCAAAGGTTAATTAGATCTGTTATTAGTCTTAAATTACTATTTCTGTAAATCAAGGGATGTATCACTGACAATCACTGTGTACTGCTGACCATCGCTATTTGAAATTATGTAAAAATAGTAAATTAAATTTCAGCTTCCAAGGATTGATTACTATGGATTGTGCTGCCCTAACTCTTTGATCATATGCCTGCTGCCCACCCAAATTACCCAAGACAGCAGTAAATAGTCTTCCATTGGTCCATGTTATCAAGGCTCATTCAGCAATACATTTAAATGACCAGGTAAATTTCACTGGCATGAATTTTGTCTGGTTCAATTGTCTAAATTTAAATGTCTGAGCTGATTTACACATTTATCTTAAAATAAATTGAATTGCCTTCTGAGATTGACTATGTCTATCAGCATAGATGGACCAAGGGTAAGTAGGTTAAACTTGGAAATTTAAATAAAAGATGTCTAAATGCTGCTACATGATGAGCATCTGCTAGAGTTATTTGCTGAATGGATGCCAGATGGCCAGAAAACAGGATTAAGAAAATATGTAAACAGATATTTTGTCCCATGGTGGTGTATAAGTTAGTACAAGCTCCTTCTGTTCCAGTCTAGTGACTTGGAATATTAAAAGTAGTTGAATTAGAAATAAAATAGTAGAGATAATAAAGATATATACAAACACTCCCCAGAATTTTCAGCTTTCCAAAAGAACTATATAATACAATAATTGTTTCCAAAATAGGCAGAAAATGCTCTTCTGGAGCTTGCAAGAGCCCTGCACTTTATGCCAAAGGATTTAGAGTCACAGAAAACTCCTTCTGAAAAGCTTCCTGAGTGTGGCAATGTTAATTTTGAGTTATGATTTTCTTTATATATGTTCTTTAAAACCCAATCATCCTATTATGCAATTGAAGAACTGAGATGCTAGAAAAAAATAAGCATGACAAAGAAAACAAGCAAAAAAATGAACAAGAAGCCAACTATAAACCAAAACCAGCTTTACTTTCCTACACCTTGTGGCTACAGTCTACAGGATTAGCATGCCTTATCCACTATGCATGTACACGAGATGCAAAGATAGCCATGGTTTCTTTTAGCAGGATTGCTCCTCCTATTTTTCCTTTTGTGCGCACTTAGAGATATGGCTGCATGTTAAAGTGTAAGAGTGTAAACAACATATGCTCTTACAGGGCCAGTCTTCAAATCCTACTGAAAAATTGTACTGTATATTCACAGGAAACAGGAAAGCAAAGTATTGCACATTATTGATCAGCAGGCAAGGTTTATTTCTACACTTTCTGATTACAAATATTCATGTTACATCCACATTTCTGAAGGCAATCTAGGTATTTCCTAGAGAGCAGTCTCAGGTTTCCAAACATTGGTGCACAACAGCATCTTGCAGTTGACTGCTGCAGACAAGCACCCTCTATAGAAAACCAAACACATTCACACTGCTTTGTCATTATACCTGTGTCTTCTGATCACCGTCATGTTGCCTTGTGGTCCAGGAACACAAAAGTTAATTTTCTGATGATAGGCAGGGAGAGCCTGAGATAATTAGTTTCTTACTGTAGCCTGATTTTGATGGTGTACGGACAGCATGAAGCTGTCATATGGAATGGAAAGGAAAATGGAGCATTTTGTGGTGCAGGACTAGCTGTGTTAGTGCTGACAGTTGTTATAGAACACAAGGAAACAAACATGTCCTCCACTCTGTTGAGAGATGAGCATGCTGCCTCCAGAACCAGAGTCAGTCTTAGAAAGAGCAAATTGGTCTGTGCTAAAAGGAATCCCAGGAGAAAATTAAAATAATTCAACATGAAAATCAAGGAATCCGCGTCAGGGAATCAGCCAAGGAGGGAAATTCTGTGACAGTACGAATGTCAGTTATGAGACTGTATGATGCACCTTTGTGCATGTTCACCTGGGGAAGGTTTGGGTATAAGAAGCCTCCACAGATTTTTACAGCAGAGGAAACTTGTATTTGGTACTTGTCTTGTTTTGGGTATGCGTTCCCTACTAGTAAAATGAAGTGAATGAACTCTGTCACCCAACTTGCCTTAAAAGCATTTAAGTATAATGTGAAATACAGCTCCTTCTGAACCTGTTGCATTTATAATTCTGAAAGTGTATGTAATAAACCTCAGAATTTCCATAATCTTTCAGTGTGAGATGAAGAGATGAGTAATAGCATTGTGTCATCATAGGCATATGATCAAAAATAAAGAATTATTTTTTAGAGCTCATTTCCTTAGGCCTTCATCTGTTTTGATACCCTGAGAGATTAAACTAATGAATTTCTGAGAGCTCTGTGTATTGTTCATTGACAGAATGTGGGTATTTCCTTGCAGTATTTTACCACCTTTTGTCTCATAGGTATCTAGTGACCTGGAAATGGTACAGCTATAGTTATCTCTAACACTGTGTAATGACACACAATGTGTTCCAGAACTGAGCGACTCAAATGCTGCTTATGTAGCTGTATTGCTTAAATCAATAGCATTTTGGTTTCAGCTATATTAGGATATGATCATAATATTTAGAAGATTAAAATTTGTAGTACCATGGCATAAAATCTAAGAAATCTAACGTGCATTCTTGAGAACTTGATTTGAAAAAGGAAATTGTACAGAGCTGCAAGGAAACTGTAAATATGGGAAATCATTAGAGAGAGGCTAAAATCTATGCCTAGTTCAATCTCCTGTCTCTTACTAGTTCTCTGTGATTTTAGACTTATTCTCTGTGCCTGATCTCAGAGATGGAGATAATAACACCCACTTCTCTAACTGAGATTTTTTTGGTTTTATTAACTGCAGTTGGGTATATTTTAAAGAGAGTAATGTAATGCTTTGATAATGTAAACATGAACAGGACTTCAGCGTATGATCCCTAATCCTATGACAAAATATGAAGATCTAAATAGGCTGATGAGGATCCATCCCAACATTATGGCCGCAAAATGGATCACAGGAAGTTCTGCACCAACATGCGAAAGAAGCTCTTCACGGTAAGGGTGACGGAGCACTGGAACAGGCTGCCCAGGGAAGTTGTGGAGTCTCCTTCTCTGGAGATATTCAAGGCCTGTCTGGATGCCTACCTGGGCAACCTGCTCTAGGGAACCTGCTTTGGCAGGGGGTTTGGACCCGATGATCTCTTGAGGTCCCTTCCAACCCCTACAATTCTACGATTCTGTGACTAGATTTCCCTCCACCCACAATCCATGGAGCTTGCACAAACAGAATCTTCTGTCTACCAAAGAGTGCTGTTGTAGCAAGAATTATTTCTGCAGGATTCTTTTAACACTATCTTGAGAACCAGAAGTCCATCTTCCAATAGACATCTGTGCTTCAGCAAAGCAAGACATCATCTTATTGCAATAAATAATTCAGTATTACTGTGAATACTCACCATTTATTATTTACATTGTAGTATTAGAGTTAAACAATTGCAGCTGAAGGTAAAGCAGAAGGGTATTCACTATCAGTTTAAAACTAGATATGTCAAGAATCCAAAATACCAACCCAAACCTTCCAATCTTTGTTTAGGTAAACATTTTTTTTTTTTTTTAATAAATAAATAAATATATTTCCAGTTACTTGCTGTACCAGCTGTTTGTTTTCATAATGCCTTTCATCCTCTTGTTGTGATAAGTTACTGGTAAAGATGTTGTAAAATAATGATGGATGAGCTTTGTAAAAAATGCATCCCAATGTTTTCAGGCTCCAAACTTTTCTGCCCTTTTGAGGTCTTTACATTACCTTCTAGTTTTTGTCTTTCACCTTTCTCCCACATATTTTTTCCTCCCTTGAAAACTGCTACAATTTTCTCCGTAGGCTGGATTCATCTTTGTGCACCCTACTGTAAGAAAAATCAGACATCTAATAAAACCTTAACTACTACCTCCTGTCTTATAGTACTTTAAATAGATGCCATTGGGTTTACTGGCACAGGACTGGCTCAATGATTATTCTCCCCAGCTCCACAGATGAGTCTAGATACATGCAGGTCTCTATACAGTGCTCTCAAAAGGTCCCAGGACAAACTAAAGCTCAGATTATGGCCACCTCTTTTTTCTCTGCTCTGAAGAGGTATTGCAGATGCTGTGTCCCTGGCATATGCTGTCTTCTCTCACGTGCCTATATGAAGGCTAGGTGTTACTATGCATGAAGGACTCAGATGTTATTACAAATTATTCCCTCCTTTACCTGATGTATACAAGGATACTGTGTGCAGTTAGTCATGCTCTTCTGGAATGAGGGGAGAAATGTTATCATGTCCCAGCAAATGTGTTCTCTGTGGGATCCAGAGATGCTCTGCGCTGGGAGCAAGAGAGCTGCTCTCTCTTTTCCCTTCCCTCTCCTTTCCCAGAAGACTTGAGCTGCTTTGAGCAGACTGTACATTATAAGACAAGCAAAGAAGATTAAGGTTTTTCATTAATATTTCCCTGTCTCCTCTGATGTGATGTGCATGCAATCATGTAATGAGGGAAAGCAGAAGAATTAAGGAACTTTGCTCACAGCAAACACAATTTACAATTTTGTGGGCAGTGTGAATGGCTGGCTTTAAGGCTCAAGCATACGAACAAGCTGACAGTTTTATGTTATGATTTCTAGAGCTAGGACACATTCACACTGCCCACAGAATTTTGAATATACCAATGCAGAAATTTAGCCTGTATGCCCAAAATTCTAAGTAGAATTAAAAAAAGACTATTTGAAGGGGTATATTTTTAAGCCTTCTCTTCTCCTTTCTTTTCATTTCCTTTCACATAAAACAAAACAATTTTGCAAAATACATTTTTGAAAATAGACAAAGCCTTTTGAGATTTTGAGATGTGAAATCTTTCCCAGAACAAAATAATATTTGTTCCATTTGTTGGTCATTGTGTATGTGCCTCTGTTTTAGACATTATATATTTATTTTTTTTTTAAGAAAAAAAAAAGGCCAAAAATAATGCTGGCTCTGGACTGATGCCATGTGTAAAAACTCTTGAAATGAAGTAAAGTGATTTTAAAAATTGTGGGAAAATAACACAGGTACTTCACAAATGCTCAAATACGAAAAAAAATCCCAGATGTACCAATTCAATTTCAGCTGGATTTATTTTCGTCATGTGGCATTCTAAAATGTTGTAGCAAAAACTAGGGTAAGTAAGAGGTTACTGGGACAATAAGATTAGAGGAGGTGAACTACAAGAGAAAGTTTCATTAGTGTTAGAAGGTCAGTGACTGAATTCACAGTATAGGGGTCAGAGATTGCTGAAGACAAGTTTTTTTTTCAGTATTTTAGTGAGACTATCCCTAGTACCATAGGGGCATTTTGAAGAAATGGAGGCAAAATCATAGCTGTAACTATCATATTCAACAAATTTAGATGACAAGAGATAACTACACATATTGTTTTCAGTGACAAAGATGAATACAGAATACCTGTATTTGAAGAAAGGTAGGTAGATGTAGGATAAAAGTGGGATGAGAAAATCAAGAGAGTTGCAGAACTAATTTCCTACTGGATACCACTGCTTATTTATGCTTTTGTGGAAGGGAAGCCTTATGTTCTGAGCTAATTATTCTAACATTCTCCCTTCAATACTTTCAAATTCCTGAATTCCTCAAAATTCAGCTTTGGTTTACAATAATATATTAGTGACAGTTTAAATTGGGTGGAAATATTGGTGTCTAATTCAACTTCTCTAGACTCTGTAGTCCATAGAAGTAGCATCTCCTTAAACATACCTTATGATGGATAAATGCCTTCTGGAGGTGCCTTCCATGTTTCAGTGACAGGTATGACGTAAGGTGATAGATTTGATTTAGAAACCTAATTTTTAGACAGTGAAAATAGGCTAAAATATTCCAGCTACAATACTATCATTTTCCATAACTTCAATGAGAGAAAGCTAAAACCATGGTTGAAATTATTCTTGCTACTTTAACTGAACTTCGAAGATAGGTGCAGCCTGGATCTGAAAAGGGAAACTATGCAGCCTCATGTCTCAGATAGCAAAATTCCCTTTAGCTGCCTTTGCTCCCTTTCATCTTCACCACAATTCAGTGCCTGAGCCTAAATATACATTCACAGTCTTCTTTTCACAATTTTAGCATCTTACATAAGGAGAAATATCAGACACTGCAGATTCAGCTGCATAAAAGATGGCTTGCCACAACGTCTGAAATTTTGATGATGAAAGACACACTTTGCCCTGGCTTTCTGATGGGCAGAAATTCATACAGGGAAGAGAAGTATTTAATGCCATACATACAGAATAACCTGAACCTTGATTATTATTATGTGTTTTAAGCCTATTCTATTTAAGCTTTACTAAGGAGAAAATGTGCTAAAGGGAGAAGGAATTTGCAAACTGTCATTAAAAGTCTGTATTTGACATAACCTCAGTTCAATAAAGTATTTTGCACCATACCACAATGATCTGTGTGTGATACATTATAAATACTTGGTTAAAGTAGTACTAGTGAGTCGGCAAGCTCTTTTTCCATATCAGTGTCAGAACACAAAATGTTTTCTACCTATATAAAAACAGGGAGGATTGTTTCTAGATTATGTTTAGGTTCTCATTGAAATGATGACAAACTTTAAACTATTTTCCCTCTCCTCTGAAAAATATATTTTTATATTTTTTTTAGTCTTGATTGGCAAGTTTTTAAGAATTTGACAATACAGTCTGAAATGACAAAATCCCTTCTGAGCCAACCTTCACTTTCTGTGCCAAAATAATGAACCTTCTTGCTCCAAGTATACATATGAAGATGTGAATATCACAATAAATTTATTTATTCTTTTTGCCTCCTTGACTTTATGAAATTAAACATTCTGGCTTCTTCTGACTAGAAACACCAGGAAATGGATTAAAATTAATTTGGCTTATATTACAATATGATGAAAGTATAATGGAAATTGTATGAGCACTTAAAGATGAGTGAAATGACTGACGTTACTTTTGGACTGCCATGGATAATAACAAGTGAAAGCAGAAAATGTGCGCAAACTTTATAGTAAAGAGCATCAGGTAATTCTAAATTTATCAGAAAGATAAAGTAGCACAGAATCAGAAAAGTTTCACTGCCAAGTAGTTTTTGTATACTAATTTTGTGAATCCACAGAGAAAATAACCCTTTGAACAAAATATTTTATAATTAGGTTGTAAACAAACAACCTAAATTCGGATGCACAGAGTGCTTGGAAAATATGGTTAAAAACGACATATTTTCTAAGAATAACAGCTGAAAATGAAAGCAATGAAAATAAAGTACTTGAAGGTTGCATTTCTGAAAAGTAATTGTTCTGTTGGGAAATGTCACCTCCTGACCACCTGAGGAGCATTATGATATAAAAACAGTTTATTTCTATCATTTCTTCTGAATTTTTAGGTCAAGCAGAAGCAAAACCAGTTATACTAAGTTTAAACAGATCCAAAAACATACTGTGTTAAAGAACCATGTAGGAACTTCCCCATTTGCCTTGGCAGACGTAGTTAAACGGTGGTTTTTCATTCCTTTTAGAGTCTTAGAGGTATGGTCTGATGAAATTAAAAAAAAAAAAAATCTCAAAGGTAGATAAAAGGATAAAATCAGATGCAACTGTATAAAAAATTTTGATCATAAGAAAGACACATAAAAAAACAGCTCAAGCTTATTGAAATGTTGACTTCAGGAATAGATGTTATTTAAGTATCTATAACACAGGCTTAGTTTTTCTAGACACACTACAGAAGATTTTAAAATTGAGAACCAATGTGGAAAAAGTACTGATATTTTCCCTCTTAGAAGTTCAGATAATAGAATATTTTGATTTTTTCCCTCTGTCATTAAGCCATCCTATCATGGGAAAGTATACACAGTGAATAGGTGTTGGTGATGAACCATATATGACGTTTTTATTCCAATTAGTTTGAATAGTGGCTCACTGAACATTTACCACACAGAGATTCAGCACTGAGCCTGCACTTTTAGTGCAGTGGAACAGGCTGTTTTATTTCACAGCTTGCCCAAGTCATTTATAGCCTATAAAAAAAATTACTTAACACATGGTGGCATATGCAACTCTATAGAGCTTTCTTTGAGAAGGAGGTGGAAGATGGCATTTGTATACACAAATATATCCATACACATACTCAAGCTAACGCAATATGTTAGCACTCTTTTGTGCTATAAACCTGGTAGGCACACTATCATGGTAACTGAAGACAAAAATTTTTGGTAAGAACCTGCCTATTCTTTTCTCACAACATGATTTCCAGATTCCCCCCTCAGATTTATCCTGCAGCTCTTAGACTCTTCAGTGAAATATGCTTAAAGTCTTGCTCATAGCTCCCTGGAACTACACACTGCTGTGCACCATCATGTGCACTGCACAGCCTGATACCAGAGCAGATGCTTCTGCACTGACTGTTCATGTGGAAGACAGGTAATGCTATTATATTAATAGATTTTCTGTTGTGTACTTACGTTACCTGGAACAGTGGTAGCAGCCCACTGTTGAGATGCATTTTCTCTATCATTTAATAAGAATGATTACTGAAATAATTGTTGCTAATAAAACTACTATGAATAATAGTATGAGAAATTGCATATTCATTATGGTAGTAAGAGCTGTGATAATTCTAGCCAAGCTCATTATACCTGATATGCTAAATAAAATCTGATATACAAAAGAAAGCCAAATCTGTCTTCCAGGATCACCAGACTGTTTTGTTACCGGCTCCAGAAAACCTAGGAAATCTTAGCACAAAAAATGAATACTTGTAATTACAACTGGGAGTGAACTACTTGCAAAATCTGTCCAATGGAGCAATGAGGGATGATCCTTTCAATTAATAAGGATAAACATGGAACCAGTTCAGTCAAAACTGGAAAAAAATGTATTAATCAAAATTTTGCTCAGGAGGGATGGACAGAAATGCTATGCAGAGTATTCCAGAGTATGCAGAATTCGGAGTACTACAGTCACTGGAGGATTGGTACCTGGAAACATTGTTTACAGTAATGTGGAGATGATTCCTGAAGTTGTTACTTGTTTGGAGAAATATCAATTTATTTTTCAGCTCCTGTCTTTTCTTCTATTAAATGTATAGAAATATGTTTACAGTTTGTAAACATCCATCTGAAATCCTTAATTGTATATGTACCTGCTTTTCACTTGAAATGCATACTTTACAATTTGCCTCTGATTCAGCACTCAGCAGTGCCATTATTCTTACTATTTCATGCAGTGCTGGTTCCCTCAAGCTGCTACAATAAGCGTATACTAAAGATGGTATTTCATTGCATCATTGAACTGATATGTGTCGTTAAAGTCCACAGAGATGCATTTCAATAGAGAGACATCATCTAAAATCCTAGAGCAGAAGAAATACAGGGACAGTACAGCACTTAAGTAAATGCACTTTAAAGCTTTGAGATGAATACTGCAATGATGGAAAAAAAAAAAAAAAAAGTGAAAATCTACCCCTATTTACAGTGTTCACGAACTGGAAAGAAACCTGTTATGTAAATGGAATTATATATCACCTAAAAAGCAATACTGAAGCTGAAAATGATTAGATAAGTCCATAAGTGTACTAAATGGTGTTATGGAAGAACTCTTGATCTTATAGGGTTAAGAATTACAAAAGTTTTTCTGAGTCCCTGAACATTCATGGGGCATGAGGAAAGTTCCCATACTAGGACAGCGAGAATTGGAAATGATATATTTTAGGAAGAAAGAGGAACCTAATGCTTAGTAAGGGGAAAATGTGATAGGCTGATATCAGAGGTGGAAGGGGAAAGAGGTTTTATAGTGCAAGACTTTTTTTTTTTTTTTTTTTTTCCCCATATGGTGAGAAGAAATCTTCAGAATAACATTTTGGATAGTAAGACCTTCCCCTGGTACCACACACAGCACAGGTAGTCAATCCCTTGCTTTGAGAAATGGGAGTTTGTCACAGATAAGGGGCCTTGAGGATGTGGTCAGTAGGCCGCCTAAATTTGACAGCAATTCCACCTGCACCTGGAAACTTTCAAGAAAGTTTTCTCAAAACTGTGCCCTGGAAAAGGTGAATCAGAAAACACGCAGATTTACATGTAAATATGTCAGTCCGGCTTAGAAACTCCCCCTAAGCCTTATGAAATCACTCAAGCAAATACCATCTATTTGTAGAAATATATAAAAAAATAAAAATAATAATGAAAAAACAACTTTGTAACTCATTAAAAACCTGTTTCTGCTCTGGGCACTATGTATTCAGCAGGACTTGTGTAACTAACCAAACCCTTTCTGTAAAGAAGAGAAAGGAGTATCTCTTAGCAAGCTAATGATACTCTAGGTCTTGCAGATTTATTTTTTGGCAACTGTCTTCAAACAGGAATGTGTTTTTCTTCCCCCCCTTTTTTTTTTTTTTCTTCCCCTCCTGTCTCCTGCCCCACAGTGCAGAAAGGCTTCTTTTTGAATTTGAATTTGAATGTTTTGAACCTCTGAGCCTTTCAGCCAACTGCAGCCTACAGGTTGTAACTTAAATGCTATTTGTGAGCAAACTGATGCACAGTATTTTTCTGTTTCCAAGAGGAAAACCTGTCTATGCACACATAATATCTCATATTATACAAGTCTCTTACTTTTCCTGACCTGTCAAAGTAATAAGAATTATGAACAGAATATTTTGTTGCTGTAGACAATCTAAAAAATAAGTTCTAATGCTTATATGTATGTTGAATATTAAATGAGGACAGAGAAAAATGCATAGCATCTGAAGGCTTGTCAGTAGTTCTCATTGATGTTTGACATTATATCATGACTTGAACAGTTGTTCACTGAGTTCTCAGCAAAAATAATTAATCACTTAGAACAAAAGCATAAAAATAAAAGTCGAAATATTATTTACGTGTGAATTTTAACATATATAGACTCAGTAACAGTGACAAAAAATGGCACTAAAGATCATTTCAGAGTATTATCCTAAAAGTCTATGAGCCAACATTTTCAGTAGCAATTATTGTGATTAAATCTGAACTTGAAAAACTTTAAAGAACCTCATTCCCAGAGCACAGTGTAAAATTAGGGACCCTTCTTTTCTCTTTTCTAAATAGTTTATAACACTCAAATAGTCATTGTTTTGTTATCAAATAAAATAAAATGTCAATTTCAGAACAACTTGAGAAATGTTTTCTAAGATTTAAAAGAATCAGTTGGGATGTTCTAGTAGATGTTACTTCAAAAAACACATCCACAG
This sequence comes from Cygnus olor, assembly GCF_009769625.2. Taxonomy (NCBI): domain Eukaryota; kingdom Metazoa; phylum Chordata; class Aves; order Anseriformes; family Anatidae; genus Cygnus; species Cygnus olor. The sequence continues at coordinate 10,234,186 of NC_049169.1, read as the reverse complement.
GTAATGATGAAAAACAAATTGATGAAAATTAACTCAGGTATATTACACAGGGCTTCATTTCTAGATCAGTTCATAGCAGACTGATCTAAAATTGAGTTTTTCCCGTCTTTCTGTGGAGAGGAACAAAGAAATCAGCATGCCTTTCCTTGGCCTCCCTAGCTAGTTCCTGATTTCATAGGTTGCTGTCTGTCATGAATTCCTATTCTTCTGCTGGAATTCTCCAACTCTTTAATCTGTGCTTCTGACTGACAATGTATTTGCATTCTGCAAATCATTTTTGATTTAGCAGAAGCATTGTTGTTCATCACTTCCCTGCTGCTACTGTAATAACTATATGCAAAAGGTAGTTCATTTTACAGGATGCTTTCAGTGAGAAATTTACTTGGGCACCTTTGTATCTCTACTCTTGGCCCTCACAGGTTCTTGAACACCCTATTGACTTGAAGGTATTGGAAACTCATTTGTAACTAAGGGTAAAAAAAAGAGCATTAAGACTTAATTATAAATCTCATTTGCATATATATTTCTAGGGCATCACAGAAATGAAATATATTCCAGATCTGTCAAGAAAATCTATTTCCAGAGTTGCAAGTGGCTGAAATCTTACAGTTAATCTCATTCTTGTGATACTTCAAGTTGAGCTTCTAGTGTTTCAGAATTTCTGGATAAACATGCAAAGTCCCTGCACATTATGAATATCTTATGTCTCTCTTTTTTTATTTTTATTTTTAACAGAAATTAATTTCTGTTTAATATTCTTTAAGAAGGTAGAAAGTACAAAGCAACGTAGAGACAATCTGCTCCCCTGAGATTTTTCTATTTGAGCAAACCAGTATGGAGACTGAAAGGTAAAGACAGATTTAAAAAACAAACAAACAAACAAAACTACAATAACCTAGCTAATACATGTTTTTGTACATACAGTTAGACTTTTACCTGGTAGCAGTTTAGTTCTTTTACAAAAATGAGTACCTAAACTGCAATATCAAGCATCATGCTTTCAGTTAAGAGTTATGATAGTCATGATTTCCCCTGAAATAATCAAAATTTCTATCTCCGGCTCTTTTGTGATACATACTCTCAACTGTTGGAAATTTTTTTGTTTCCCTTAATAACAGTAATAGCAGTGGTACTTAGTGAAGTAAAAATAAATAAATAAATAAATAAATAAATAAATAAATAAAAGTAGCATTGTTATTTTCAGTTGGCAATGATCTAAGACTTAGCATACAAATTTGTCTCAGGTTATTTTCTTTTTAATGTCATGTGGGACAGCATACAATATTCTTTGTGCATCTATTTTTTGGAATGGTCTGTATTGTATATAGACATTTATTGCTTGCATGAAATTATAAGCAATTATAAGCAGTTGTTCTAAATGGAAGGGTCAGGCAACTACTGCTACTGACTGTAATTGCAAATAAATTTATATAGGTAGTCTCAGTTAATTTTTTAACTTATCTCAGAGGAGCACAAAGACACATAACAGGAGACTTCAAGCTCTATGCTGAATTTAATTCCTTTATCCATGTGACACATAAGCTCCAGCAAAGGACCACCTTTTTATTGAGAATGCTTCAAGACACATAAGGCAAGTCTGCTGCCCTGTTGAGCAGTGTGCTTGCTCATTTTGATAGCTGTTTGTTATTATTTGAAAGCAAGGACTGGTAATGGCAGAATTAAAACCTCTAATGTCGAAGGCAAAACTGGCACCACTACTGGAAGCTACAATCACTCTTGCTGAGTCTTCCTTGCGGCTTTACCCATAAAACCATCATCCTACTTCTCAGACAAAGAATAACGTAGCAGATCTAGTTTGTTTATTTTCTGTTATTTAGCAAAGATATTAAAACAACAACAATAACAACAACAAAAACACTTATTTACAAAGCCTGCAATGAGATATTCTAAGTCTTGCTGGAATATATATAGGGCAGGGAAAGAAAATAATATGTTACCTGTCTATAGTTGCAGCATGGAACTTCAAGCAATAGAACAGAATTACTTGTGAGAAATTTGGCCAACAGAGTGGTTTTGAAAAGTACCATGGAGTGTTTACAAACAATTGCTGTAGATTGCTGCATTTAATTCTTCCTGGTGAGATGTCCTCTTAAGGAAAATTATGCCATTTAATAATGTCCTCTTAAAGAAAATAATACCATAGCACCAGTCAAACTACAAAGAACTTTACCTGTATCTAACCACTGATTCTTACTCTTCTTTAAATGGTATAAACTGTCACTGGGCCTGAAAGAACACTCTTCACACTCCTGTTATTTGTTCTCACACAACTTCCATAATATTAACTCCTTAGCCACAAATATTTGTACAGCTGCCTAGTGAACTAGTTGGCAGAACTGATCCTACTAATTGCATCAACCCCAGCATCCCACAATGTATACATTTGGTCTTACTCACCCAAACCAATTTAGGATATGTTTTATACCACTATGAAGAATGAAATGAGCTTCAGGGAAGGAAAGAATGGCATTATTCAATGCCAGCAACAGTGCTGACATACGACATTGTGCTTTATGAAGCAACAATGAAACAATTGGACTCAAAATAATTCAGAAAGGAAAGGGTTAAGATAGAACAGTTGAAAGGGACCTACAAAGATCATCTAGTCCAACTGCCAGACCACTTCAGGACTACCCAAAAGTTAAAGCATATTATTAAGGGCATTATCCAAATGCCTCTTGAACACTGACAGGCACAGGGCAACAACCACCTCTCTAGGAAGCCCATTCCAGTGTTTGACCACCCTCACACTAAAGATTTTTTTTTCCAATATGCAGCCTGAACCTGCCCTGGCACAGCTTTATGCCATTTCCATGTGCATCCAATCATTGATTACCAGGGAGAAGAGACCAGTGCATCCCTCTCCATTTCTCTTCCTCAGGAAGTTGTGGAGAGCGATGAGGTTGCCTCTCAGCCTTCTGTTTTCCAGACTAGACAACCCAAGAGTCCTTGGTCTCTCCTCACAGGACATGCCTTCCAGCCCTTTTACCAGCTTTGTTGCCCTTCCCTGAATGCATTCAAGTAATATCCTTTTCATATTAGGGAGCCCCTAGCCGCCCACAACATTCAAGGGGAGACTGCATCAATGCTAAATATAGTGGGAGAACAGTGGAAGTCTCCTGTCCAACCCCACATTTACAGTGGGTTAACTTCCAAATTTCATCAGTTTGCTCAGACCTTGTTTGTTGAGTTGTAAAAACTTCCAAGAAGCTTGACAGCATCACTGTAGCAACTCTACTCAGTGTTTTAACTAAAGTCATTTTCTTTATATTGTTAGAATTTTCGAATTTCCTTTTTTTTTTTTTTTTTCTTCCCCCTGTGGAGATCTGAGAAAAGTCTGCCTCCATCTCCTCTATTTAATCCCTTCAGGTATTTAAGAACAGCTCATTTCCTGAGGTTTATATAAACCCTCAGCCTCTCTTCTATGCCACTTCCTCTGGCCGTTAACCATCTTACTGGCACTTTGTTGGAGCCTCCTCAAACCTCTAGGAGGTCCCAAAATGGACATGTTTATTTGGACGTGGCCTCACAAATACCTGGTGGAAGACGATAATCCCTTCCTATGACCTGCTCCCTACACAGTTACTTTTGCTGATCAGTATGCAGCAACAATGAACATAAAGCAACTTTCCAAATTAATTGTGTAAAGAAAAGTTGTTAATGTCCTAGTAAAACTGACTTACACAGAGAAAATTGGATTTGAAGAGTGCCTCAGACAAATTCTGTAGAGCAGAACACAGTGGACATTGTACATTTTGAGATAAGGTCATGTAAAAATCAATAGCTTTTTGGGAAAATGACATTTTCTCCAATGTCAGCACTTTCAGTATTTTTAAAATTGCTTTGGGTGTCAATTGTATATTTTTAGTTTCCCTCATTTTAAAGAAGTAAAAAGAATATTGAAAATACTTTGCAGTCCCCACATTATCCCACAGTTGTTTGAAAACACATAGTGGCACAAAAATCTCTTTTCACAGCCTGCCCATTTTACAATAAAAAGAAGTTGCCTCAAGAAAAGAGCTTTAAATATAGCTGTATATAAATATATCAACAAGTTAGTACTCCTGCATGAAAGCAAGTCCAGCTGCACATTCAAGAGTTTTGCCACTGGAGATAATGATCAGTAGTACAGTAGCATGAATATAAGCCCAATTCCTCATCACTTAGTTTTGCTGCAGACATCTGAAGAGATCAGATTCATACATCTTTCAGATTGGCTATGTATGGCTGGGTTTGTTTTTTATATAATTCAAAGGTTGGTAGTTATTCCCAGAGGGCTTCTAATACTGGGAATGAGTGTTCATGAAGTGAACTTAATATGAAGATCTTATATAAAGATGGTTTGGAAGATCTCAGAAGTGACCAGGCTTGCTGCTCTCACTTTGGCCCAAATGTTAAGCCAAAATCAAAGAGGAAGTGCAGTCACCTTGATCATTTTTGTCAGCTATAAACGTGAGGTGTGACTGGCACAGGCTGTCAACCCCTATGTGACAGTCTGTTGGAAGCTGCTCAGAGTTCAAGGACACTTAAATTCGTTGTTCCTATTGAACGTTTCTTGTTCCCCAGAAAAGTCTAAGCAAAGAAATTTAGGCTTTTCCTCACTCTTCTTTTGACACACAGATAATCAGTTTCCTTGTGGGCTGCTCCCTCCCCAAGCTTTTTATCAGGCCCACAGTATGAATTATGGGCATTATTTTATACAGTCTGACTGGTTCCTGCATCAGCTTTGTTCCTTCTTCTTCCTAGTTTCATCTCAGTTCCTCTGATGGCTCCCAGAGTTCTTTCTCTTCCATTTCACAAGCTGTTGAATCCAACACTATGGGAATCCTTGTCTTCCTTCCACTAACAAACAGTTAACTAAGTGCTTTTCTGAACCCAGAAAAACCCATAGACACATGAGACAGGAATTTGTTTGAACTGTTGAGGACATTCCCATGTCTGACCCAAATCCTAATTCTAAAATTATCTAAGAGACTGTGGTTTTAATCTGAGACCAAGACTACTATCTTGTTATATATCCTATTACCCAGTTGTGAAAAATATTAGGGAACTTGGATTAGAAAAAAAAGAAGAAAAAAAAAAAAAGAAAAGAAAAGAGAAACTAACTGTAATCCTATGTGTTGTTTTTGTGATGAACAACAGTGTAGACAATAGGGATAGGAGTGCTATCTCCACTGAGGTACGGAATTCAGAAAAAAGCATGTATGGTCTCTTTAGGCAACTTAGATCTTCTTGTGAGGCTTGACTTGGGTGAACAGGGAGATTGCTATCTGCTAGTGTGTTTTGAGAGTGGGCTTCCTTCAACAAACACAAGGCATCAACTCTTTTGAGAGACAAAACCAATTAAGAGGCAATCAGTAGCTCTAGGTACAGTGTGAATCATGAGAGTTTTCCTATTTCTCTTTTTTCTAACGATCTTTGTGTCAGTCACTGAATCCATGGAAGAATTCTGCAGGCTGTCTATACCATCTCTGTGTTTTTTATTGGTACTCTTTCCCATGAGATTAGAAGGGTGGAGAAAAGAGAGGATTAGTGTGAGAATTCCCTCAGGTAGAATCAAAAAAGGAACATATTTTGTCAGTGAATTGATTGCTAATCCTGGCAGAATTCCTGTTTCCTTGGGGAAAAAATAAATAAATAAATAAATAAATTGAACTGGTTTGCAACACTGAATTTGGAGAACTAAAAATATTAGGTTATGTAAATACAATGAAAGCAGAATTAGTATTTGTAACATAATCTAAAGAGGCACAAAAGTGGTCCTTAATTTAGGTTTGTGATCTGTTTCAATTTTCATCTTTAATGAAATAAAATCTGATATCTGTTGTCCTGTTACACATCTGTGATTTCAAGGCACTTATTTTGTATATATCTGAGTAAACGGCTGACCTCAAATTTCCCCCATATTCCAATTTTCACCTCTTAATTAGAGCTTTTTCTAACAGAAAGCAAATTGACACCACCTTGTGCTTCTTGTTAGTTCAAAATAATTATGGAACTTAACACTCTAAATGGTAATTACACTTGCTGTTGAGCACAGCAGCAGTTTTAGAACTGCAGACCAAATCAAATTAGCATTTTTGTCAAATAAAGTTAAATGTGTTTAAAAGTTATTTCTTGATGCATATAGAATAACATTTTACAGCAAGTGTTATTTAATGTCTGTTGGAGACAGACCCGGCTGATATATTCATTTGTCAGAATGCTGATATCTATATCTCAGCTAGTTGTCAAGGCTCCCTTTAAAGTATAAGGAGAGCAATTGCTCTTCTAGAATGTGGTTTGTTTTATTTGCAAATATATCTCTAAAACAGGTCAGATGAATTACACCTTCAAAAATTGTTATTTCTCACCACTAATTGAAAAGGTTTGCCTTAGAGGCAGATCATCTCACTAATGCCATGATAAAATTTCTCATTGCATTATCTAGTTCTGAGGTCCCAGCTGTAAAAGGATACTAGATTAGATTGTTTGATATAACAGACAAAAGTCTAGGTTTTTAATTAGAGAATTAACATGGAAATAGAACAAGTATTAGACTGAAACAAAACCTTCACTATTCAGAGAAATTCCTATACTACTTAAGCAGGTCATGTTTGCAAAATCTAAAGGATCAGACTAGAAATGTACTTATCCTGTTCTTCACAGTCAAAATAAATTACCAATGAAATCAGTAATTGTTAAATTGTTGTAAATGCTCTTCTTTTTTTTTTTAAATTTAAAAAAAAAAAAAAAAAAAGACCAGTAAACCAGTAGAACACCTGAAAAGTCAATTTTAAAGCTGAATGGGATTAACAGGATTCATTGTCTTTCTAAGTCAGACTCGGTTTGATACATAGGTCTCATCCCATTGTAAATCTGTTGCAATCACAAACGGTGGTGTTTATTCTCTGGGTTACAAAAGCTAATGAAACAAAAGTGATAGTTTGAATAATGGAGAATCCTGCAGAGAGAGAGCAATTTTTCCAAAACTGAGATTTTTTTTTTCTAAACATTATGTAGGACAATTACTAGATCATAATATACATCTGTATGTGCATACATATACATATATATGTGTGTTTGTGATTCATTCATTTATATATGTGCATGCATATGTATACATACAGGCACACATATATGCACATATGCATGCATATATGTATACATATAAATTGTTGAAGTTGATCTAATAATCCTAAGAATCCATGTATATTAAATCTATCTTGACTCAGCACAGTGATAGATAATTGAGTTAGCTTGTTGAGCTAATCAACACTAACTCTTCATGCTAAAATTTAACTTTATGAAGTTATAGCTACCTACATTAAGTTCAAATTGCTGACTCCACTTCTGCTCCTAACGTGCGGTATTATACAAATTTTCTACTTCAGGTTGTTCATAAATCTTACCTTCCATTTCACAGTCTAACCACAAGTTTACAAAACCCACTGGCATCAGTACTGAAATCTACTAGATGCAAAAAAAATTATACAGTATAGGTATTTCTCTTAGGACAAGGTGGCTGATCTGAATCCCAACAAGACTGTTGCTGCAAAGGATTCATTCCATCTGAAAGCAACATTCTGAAATAGAATACTGATTACTTAAATTAAATACAGTACAGTGAAAACCTAGGCAGTTAAAGACCATAGGCAGAATAGGACAAAACTGCTGCCATGATAAATAATAGAGTAAAAGCTGTGGAGTCTGAGCTCAGGGTTGCTCAGAGGACAGGCTTCCCATCTTCAGATACCATTTGCAGCACTTTAGTTGCTCAGTCAGCTACTAGCTTTGGTCCTAATTTTTCTTAGTCTTCAACACTGCTTCTGTGTTGTCCACAGTACTTGAAAGGTTCTCACTGTGATCCCTCTTAACTTATGTCAACCTGAGTCTAATGAAATTTCAGTGACTTTTATGGGGTATGTCCTGATCTAAACTGGTACACAATTTAAATCTAGTACACTACATCTATTTGACTTGTATGTTAGCTATGTATGATATGATTGTGCATGCTGTGTATACTTCCATATATTGTAGTGAAGTAATATTTCCTGTACAATGCAATATATGCATTAAAGTAAATTATTTCACAATTAATTGAAGAACTCTAAGTACACTATATGGAATTCTGATTTTCAATAAATGGCAAAACTCCTGCTAACGCACTGGAGGAAAATTTTCCTGTCATAAGCATCACTTGAGCTCCAAAAGCTTATGAAGTTTAATAAAGTTTAATACAATGTTTTGAATGGATATGCCTACGTAATAAGAACTTAAGTTACTTAATGCAATTCATAGTGTAAAAAACAAACAACTTACATCAAGAAGTTTAAATACATGTTTTGAGATGACTACGTAAAAATCACTACATAACACTTGCTTATAAATCAATGCAGTTCACATAAAATGATCAATCCTGAATGAGAGCACACTACAGAAGGAAAATTAAATGGAAAGAATTACCAAAAAGCTGGGGTACTTTCTTATGTGTGTGTATTTGTCTTCTCTTCAAAAATGCTTGAAAGACTCTTTGTTACAGGCTTTCCATCAGTGCAGTGGTAGAAGGTGAATGTCCATCACTGTTCACATTTTTCATGTTTGATTTCTTGCAGTGTGACAGCTGACACATTTATCTCCTTTATTTCATTAGACCCCTTTATACAGACACAAAGAGGTCTTCCCACCATACTGAACACAGGATGATATTTTGAAAAATATGTGTGTATTTTTTATGTGTTTTATATCTATAACATTGTTAGGTAGCAAAAGGTAGAAAACTGGGTTCTCAAGTGACTTAAGTGACAAACCAAGTCCTTACATACTTTGATGTTTGATTAATTCTCTTTTACTATGTTGACATTAACATCTAATCTGGTGCAATAGGAACAGACTAGTAGATGAAAGCAATCAGTTTTGTGGCAGCTACACCTATATTGTACCTATATGGTCAGGAATCCACTTGAAGCTGGATTTACCCTCTTCCCTGATAAAAATGTTCCTTTTCTGCATGTGGACCATCTCTTTCTAAAGGACCCAATACTGATTATGGTTATAACATACCCAGGGACAGGAGCACATAAAGTGCTCACCTGGAATAGATTTTCCACTTCAGATTACTTCAAAATTAACCTGATTTGGGTGTATCAAATCTGCTTTAAAAAGGAAAATGTCTCAGTGTAAAGCAAGGTAAAATTGAAGAATTTATTTCAAAGTATGTTACTGCTCTGAAAACAATGATGTAGATGCAGCCTACATTAAGATAATTATGTAAGATTATTTTCAGAAGTAAAGCAGGGAAGTGCTTGCTTTTAGACAAGGGAAGTTTTGGTCAAGGCTGTGTTTCATAGTAAGGCTATGCTCATCTTGCTTAGTGGGGTATTTGGAGTTATTCCTGAGATTATTTTGTAAATCTAGTTTTGCTTAGAGATTTTTATTTTTCCTACGTATTTTACCCATGCCTTGCAAGTAAGCTTTGAAGACTTTTTACATCCCTACAAAGGGGTTAAACTCACTGAAGAATAGACTGGACAATTAAGGATTTTTATCTATACATATAAGCTGACGTCACTTTTTGTGAGACTACACAAGATTGATTGTCTACTGAAGACTCACGGTCATACTGAACCGATGTTAAAAGTAGGGCATTTATCTGTCTCTAGTGAAATGGAAATGTAAATCTATAACAGACTTACATTTATGTACAGATGGATAGATGAGTGCTTCTAGGAAGAGGACATGAGGTATATAGTATATCTTTGAAAATTTCCAGAGGGACAGCATAGCAGACTGACCATCATAAGTCTCTCCTCCTAATCCCCTTTTGGGTAGAGGCCAAAAGCATTTATGTGATACATGTTTCAGCTGTATTGCAATGAGTTGAATGTCATTTCAAAAATTCATTTTGAGATGGCAAAAATAGCAATTCAGAAGGAAGGATGGAAGGCTGGATATACACAGGATACATTACTTACAGCTGCCAGATAAGAGCATTTTCTTTGTTTACTACCTCCATTTTCCTGTCAACATGATGCATAAAATCTGGAGGTTCTTTAGCTAAAAATCTAAGGTAACTTGGAATCATCAGAAAAGGTGTTTACACAAGACTCCCCAGCCAGTATTCTCAAAGTATTTCAGACAGTTGAGAGTATATTGGAATCTTCATTTTGTAATCAGAAATTACATTGTAGAGATCAGGTTATTCAGTCAAATGGTGCATTGAGAAACCATGGAAGAAGGATGTCATTTCTATGTATCCCTTCTTAGGTTTGTATTATTTATTTGAAATTTAAACACTTCATCAAAACTCATAATAGTTTGAAAAAAATCTGATGTGAGAAATTTGTTGGCATTGACCTTGAGTATGAAAACTGGGATCATTCAGGTAAGAATAACCATGTAGATAAATTCATAAAATGCATCCAAAAAGATCTGAATACTTTTTACTTAATTTATAATCATAGAATCCCTAAGTAAGAATTTTCTGCCCAGAATTATAGCAGAAATCAGAGAAATTTCTTTTTTTTTCTATGCTTTAAAAATATCTCCATGTATGCAGTTGATATCAGAAAGGGGATGGGAATATGTGTGTTTGAGTTTCTTGTTCCACCACATTTGGCAAGCCAAGACTCTTCAAGTCTCACTATACTTGTATAGTTTTATAAATCTAGAGTAGCCTCTTTACTCAGTAGAACAACAGCTAAGTAAGGTGTTGTTAATAAGGAGTGATGAAGAGGGGATCCTATGCTCTGTTTCCCACATCCTTTGATATGAAAGCTGTGTGCATAAAATATTCATAAACAGAAAAAAAAATCTTGTTCGTTTTCTTTTTAACGCTACTCAGATTCTTTACTTTGGAAATTCCAGCTTTCATGTACAAATGTCATGGATTTAAAAACCATTGGTACACTATATAGTCTCTGAATTTTAACAATCTGTGGCATAAATCTGCAGGAACTTGGATAATTTAGCTTTGTGGGAGTGTTTGAAGAGAAAGCACTGTGTGAAAAAAGATACTGAGTCTGGATATTGTGTAGCCTTCACTTTTTCAAACATGAGAAATAGTGTCTCTGTATAAAGTCAGTCTTTGTATGTTATAAAATATGTACAAAACCTAAAAAATAGACTTGAGATCAATGTAGAGACAAAGAGTTAAAGGGTCTGCATCACTCTCTCAAAAGCCCAGAGACAAGGAGGCCAGGCTCCCTTCTCTCTTTTACCTGCCAAGAAAAAAGAAACCCTGAAGATGATTAGGTTAATCAGTAAGGTATAGTTCGGGGGAGGGCAGAAAGGGGAAAATGAATAATTGCATTAAAATCACGGAGAATTCATCATCTTTCATGAATATAACAGAATATCTTATGGATAAGAATATGTTGCTAAAAAGTTAGACACTCAGCCAGACACAGCCAAGGAGATCAGAAAGCTGGTGAATAAATGCTATAGGTATGAGGTGAGCAGCAGGAGAAAACAGAAAGTATCCATATCATCCTCAGCATGCATTGACAGAAGTTACATATGGGTCTTTTTCTAGTAAATCACACAAACTGACTAATTAACATAGTCAATATGTTACCAGACTTCTGGAAACAATGTGAACTTCTAGGCATTTTAGCAGTGTGAAACGTGAAATGTGATGGCAGATGTATATATCTGGTGTTTCACCCAGGAGATCTACAGAAACGTGTTTTCAAGGCATGGAAATTCAGTCATGTTATGTTATTATCAGAGCACAATCACTCAGAGTGCAAAGCCAAAGCAGCACCCAAAAATATAAAGAAAACTTTAAAAAGTATAACAAAATGAAAACATGCCAAAGGTGTTTCTGCAGAGAAAGACCTTTGCAGTGGATGGCATCAAGACACATGCAAACCTGGGAACCATCTGGTAGACCAAGGCTTAAAGTAATCTCATCTGATTTCATCTATCTAAAATAATTTTGCAAATTTAAAAACACGAATTTTCATGATAATCTTTTGATTCTTAACAGATAGCTACCTGGACTGCCAATCCTTCTCCATTGACTCTGAAGGGGATCCTGAATAGTGCCTAGGCTGTGGGAGAAAATCAGGTTTATGCCTATACATGTAAGGATCTGGGACCATATAAGAAGTTCTAGTGAAACTGAAGTGTCTGCTTAGGAATGGCAGATGTGGTGCAGAATCTGCAGGATGACCATGACTTTCTGGAGCAGCAGCTGGACTTGGCCACAAAATACTTTAGGGTATTTAAAACAGTAGGATACACCTATGTTTAAGCCCCCGAATCCTTGTAGACATACAAACACAAATTACAACCTGCTCTAAACGTATAGCACATCACTTTCTGCCACTATATTTGTCTCAGTCTTCTGTTCGTTTGATTCCCTCCTAGTGGTATAAGAAGAAATATCACAAAATAGGGAAGAATGCCCATACAATAGCTTAAAGGAACTACAAACACCAATACAAGGACAAACTATTAGGATTTCTTTAGTAGAAATACACACTTGGAAACTTTTCCAGAAAAAGGAATGGGTAACACATTTCATGAAAACTGCAAGTCTCTAAACCTACTATCATAGGATGAAATAATGAACATGGATCATTATGGTAAGCATATTCATCTGTAGTTAAACTGGGGACAAAGCACAGTGTTCTATTTGTATATATGAAAGAAGACTCCCGACCACAAGAGTCAGAAAAATCTAGGCAATTTCATCACAGGTAAAATTAATATTCATTATAACACATCGATTTTCAAAAAACTTCTGTCTTGAAATAGAACTTACAGTCCAATAATTCTAAGCTTTCTCAGATGCTAACATAAATATCAGCAAAAGTTTAATTTTAGCCTGACATGTGATCCCATCTGGAAATGCTCTAGACCATCTGTATTTAAACAGCATTCCAAGATAACTGTTTGAATATCAGCCTAAAAAAGGATTTATACTACAAGAACAGGTGTGTGTGTGGGGGAAAGCCCTTTGTGAATCCCCAGCATAATAATTCAATTTCTAAGCAAGTTATAAATTATTTAATGAAAGAAATAAAGAATAATCTTCTAAACCATGTAATGCAATACTAGCTATTTTTACATGACTTACTTATAATAAGGACTTAAAAAGAATTGTTAATTATAGAAGCAGGTTATTGCACTTGCCCCTGCCCCCCAATTTCAGATAAATACAAAAGTGGTGCTCTATTACAGAAATGTCCAATAGGAGCAACTGTGGTATCACTGTTAGGCAAGCTGAGAAAAATCTGTGCATAGGGAGTGCTTGTTAAAATGTGCTGTTTGTGAGCGGAAGAGCTTGAATTTTGGACTCTGCTTTGTCTCTTTAATTTCAGCAAGAAAGATTAGGCTAGAAGTTAGGATAAACATTTTAGTGTCAAGGATAGTTAAACTCTAGAACATACTGTCCAAAGAAATGAAAGCCTTTATCACCACTAAGGTTTTTGAGGCAGGTTAGCAAAGTTTTTTAGGAATAATATTGTGTTTTGAAAAATGGGATATCTTCTGAGGTCCATCCAACCCCAGTCTTGCCACTATTACATAATAGCTTGTACATAGCTGAGCACTGAATGCCCTTGCTCTTAAAACAGATTTATTTCACTTATTTTTTTTCCTAAAGTATTAACAAAATTTGGGGTCCTAATCATGAAGGAGACCACCAAAAATATCCAGGAAAATTATATTTTAAAATTCTACTTAGTATCTGCTATTTTCATTTCAAAGAGGAATTAATATTTAACAATACACCTTCTCTCATATTAATGTCTCAACCTATTTTTTTTCTCTCTGATTCTAAATGAGCACTGATCATGAAAATTGACTCTATTTAAAAGATGTTTTAAATTACTCACTAGGTGAAGGAGCCCTTCTTCAGTCTTATATCAGAATCCATGCATTTCAGCATCTTCAAATTTACTCCATTTTGGGGGTAAGGATGGGATGGTGGAGAAATACTCCTATTTGCTTCTTGGTGCTGAAGGTCACCTTTATTAACTTGTATTTGTAGAAAATGCGTCAGTAGCTATACAATCAGGTTGCCTTCACAACCATTTTTTTTTTTTTTCCAAAGACGTAGCTTAAATAATTTCTCCAAAAATGCTAATGAATAACACCATGTTGTTGTGTCAAATTTTTGATAGAATTCCTAACACTACTATTCTCAAGCCCAAACCCTCTAAACCCACCACACCTCCAAGGAGTCACCAGAAAAATCCTCCGGATAGTCCCAAACAGTGATGTGTTAGTGAAGAAGCATTTAAAAACAAAGCCAATAAAAGTGATTAAGAACATTAAGCAAGAAAAATATCTTTCCAGATAATTATTGAAGCACCATATCAAAGGGTGTTATTTGGGTTTAAAGTTGAAATTCATTTGCTTTAAGGTTTTTTTTTTTCTTAATATTTAGTAATTTTTTTACAGATCTCAGGGAAAAAGCAAACATTTTAAATGAAAGCTTAAAAATATCAAGCTACTTAAAATTTCTTGCCAAAGGATTTAATAGCTAATATCCAGCCAGCCCCAGTTCATACAAGAGTTGCCCAAACAGCTTGACCAGCCACTAGTTATTCACAAAAACACTCCCTGGATTATTTACTTCTCTTTTAATGACACTTTATAGTAATAATTTAGCAACAGGGTGGTTTGTAATTATATAAAGCAGTGTTTGTGATGTGGATGCAGTAATATATAAGATTATCTAGTCCTATTTCCCCCTATGTTTTTATCTCTGGCCGAAGTCACTTTTTTTTTTTTTTTAATTTAAATTCTTTCTGCTTCTTTTCAGGAAAACCAGCTGGGTTATACTGGCAAATACCTCAGGAAGGCAGAACTAATTGCTCCAATTATTACTGGAGAGCCAGGTGGGCAAATTAGAGTACTGGGCCAATCAAGGATAGATGAAAAAAATGTTTCCCAGAGTTTTGGGAGGAAGCTTATCATTCTTAGGTTTATGATACTGCTGTTGTTTATCTTGAAAGATTTTTTCTTATTAATTAGGTATTTAGGTATTAGTAGTATGGTTATTCCTAGTTTGGGGAAGCATATATAAAATGTTACAGATAGCTTAAAATAGAAAGAGAAGGAGAAAGAATACTGTCAGTGTATTCAAGCCTCATTCATGGCTTGAGGATCCCTTATGACAGAAAGAATATCCCACTTTTCAATTTTTGAAATACAAATTATAATTCCCCAAAATAAAGGTGGTGCAGTATGAGGGAATCAGCATGTGACAGACTAGCTGCAAGTGCAGCTGCATTATTTATTTTATATTCACTTATCCTCCTCCCCCCCCCCCCCCCTTTTTTTTTCCTACTTTGTATTGAAGCAGTTATTCATGCGAGAAATCACCTTTGCTGCTATGTTCTGCTTTAAATTTTGGTGGCACTGATTAATCTTATGCTGTCAAGAGTACTAGGGAGTAGCCCTTTGCTAGAAGACAATGGCAGAAAGCAAGGTTGTGATTTTATGTTAAAGACAGTTTAAAAAATGAGAGGTTGAACTGTAGCCTTTTTATTTATAAAGATAGTAGAGGAACTTGTAAATGAGTTATTCTTTCATTTAGATCTATTCCTGGTCAAGGATCACATTTTAATTCTTTTATTCAGAGTCAGAAATATTTTATTTTAGAAACAATGACCTTCCCTACGTGTAAGTCAGAATGGTGCAATAAACCTATAAACACGGGGCTTATTATTGCTAAAAAATGTAGTTTAGAAAAGAGATAACCAAGCTTGTATCTGTCTTTAAGAAAGATATTGAGAGTGTTCAGCAATTTCTTTTTCTATATACTACTAGACATGAACTCAGAAACAAACAAAAATATATATATAATTCAGACAATGCTCAGGTCAATGTTGGTAACACTTTATATTGACTGATTTTCTCTTTAAATTCATGGCTCAATATCCATTACAATCAAGTCAACAGTCAAGTACTCAGGGATTACAAGATTTTATTGATTCA
Source organism: Cygnus olor (assembly GCF_009769625.2). Classification (NCBI taxonomy): domain Eukaryota; kingdom Metazoa; phylum Chordata; class Aves; order Anseriformes; family Anatidae; genus Cygnus; species Cygnus olor. The sequence continues at coordinate 10,218,232 of NC_049169.1, read as the reverse complement.
AGAAATATACTTGAAAGTCCAGCCTATTTTTTCAGGTTCTCTTATATTTTAGTATGTGGTAGCGCTAAAGGTTCAACACTGATGAGTTATTGGGAAGACAGCAAAAGCAAAGACAGCATATCCCATTTGTGCAAGAACACAATAGATGGTTCTGTTTGTAGTTTTGAGATAGTAGTTTAAAATGACCTTGAAAAGAACTTGATAGAGCCTTGGTACAGAAACATGGAACTACTGCAAAACAAGTTAAATTTTCTGCTGTTGTGAAAGAAACTGGTTCTGTCTTGCTCATTTACTGCTGATAATTATACTTCTAGTGTTTTGCGAGTCAGGGATTATGTGGTAGAGGATATGAATTTTCTTTAAAAAAAAAAAAAAGTTAATTTAAATTTAAGAAAAATAAATGCAATGTATGATTTGTAAATTAATTGGAGACTACTGCCATTCATCTATTTATTCACTTCCTGACATAAACCTAGAAATGAGAAGTTGTACAATATATAATTTTATTTTTTTTGTATATTTAAGAAAAGTTAAAAAGAAAGATGGTGTTATGTTTCACAGAAGTTACCTTCTAATAGATACAAAGATAGAAATTATACTTGATTATGAAAGAAAGTTTTAGATGATCACAAAGTTACATAATTTCTATGTTTAACCCAATCCTTCTCCTACTTTTTTCCCAAGCTCAGTTCTTATTCAAAGTCACCATTAGTTATACAAAGACAGGAAAAAACTCCTTGATTTTAATCCAGCAAGATGTCCAGTCCTAATTATAACCTGCTTCATAAATATTAAGTATCGTATTTTAATCTGATTTCACAGTCCTCTTTTTCTGTGAAATAATACAGATAGCTTCAAGTTTCTCATCTGCAATAAAATACATATTTTCAGCCTAGGCAACTAAAACATCAAAGTAGAGATTTGTGAATAGGAAAGAATTTGCAGATCTCAGTAACTGTATTGTGATTAGCCTTTGCTTCATCTGCCTTCTTTTCCCCTCTCACTTGTATCTATCTGGTTGAAGGTCTGGAATAAAGACCATTCGTCTCTGAATGTCTTCAGAAGGCCTAATATTATGGTTCTGTTAGTTCAACCATTGGAGTTAAAAATAAACAACAACAAAAATAGAATGCTAAATTTTTAAATTGTGGTGATGTGGCAAGTAGATTTAGGCAACATCTAAAGCCCTTGCCCTTTCTCAGTAATAACCCAGTGAGTACTTTTGCTCAATTACAGTTACTTTAGCCTGACTAAACCACAAGTAAAAGGAGAATGAACCTATACATTTTTCTGAGTTTTAATTACTTTGAAGAAAGCAGCAATGCTTGGCTGTGCCTGTACTGTCAGTTTGTTTCATGCCTTGTTTTACTCAACAGCTAATCCACATATTACTCCTGGGTATCCCTTCAAGAGAAAGGAAGATACAGCTTGCCAAGATCATTTTCTCCATCTGCTATATCTATTCCAGGCAGGCATGGTGAATGGGAATTTCACCAGGACTACTCCAGAAGATAGAAAGAAAAATTTATGGGTCAAATGATTGCCAGTCACTTACTTCCAGGTGTCATGCACCTTCCCTCCCAAATGTTATTAGAGTGACATCCTGCACCTCTTTTAAGGTTTGGATGCTATTTCATCTCTCTTTTTTTTTTTTTTTTTTTTTTCCCCCATCTCTAACTCAGGCAAATGCATAACATGCAAAAATCAAAATTCTGGAAAAGTTTATGAATGTTTATGTAAATAATGGGTGCATATCACTACTCTATTATTTTGCAAAATTTCAGTAAGCTCATTGTCAGACTTTGAAACAATATAAATCTATTCCTCCTGCTCAGGTCTGGAAATATGTCTACAAAAGTTTTATAAGAACATTCTAGACATTTCTGATCAGTTTCACTCACTTATACATTGAGAGAGCTTCCTGCTTATGGGACTTCATTTTAGTACATTGTAGATGCTCAAAGGACTAGCGGAAAGCTCAGAAAGTGAGCTGCTGGGCCATGGTGGAACTGCGTAGAGAAGTGTTTGGTATTCAGGACATGGACTGGATGGAAACCCAAAGAAACATAGTAATAAATAAATAAATAAATAAATAAATCACTATATTGGAGGAAGTGGGTGGGGAGTCACTCAGTTCCCATATAATATTTACAATTTGCTGACCGAAAGTCTGTAAACGAGGCCAAGCACAGAATATAACAGAGGCTTTGCGAGTATTCATTCACTCCAAAGAATACTGAACAAGTGAAGCCAGGTCATGCTTAATGATGTTTCCTAAAATATTTTTCATCTTTCCTAAAAGATCATTTGCTTCAGATGGACCTCAGTGTCTGTAATGCTAATGATATATTACATGTATATAGCATCTTCAAACTAAGACCCAAAATTTACTTATAACAAACTATTTCAGTTAAAATGCTAGTTATATCTATATAGCTCTTTTCTACTGTAAATAATGGCAGCTGGGATTACCTTGTATATTTACCATTTTGAAATACAAGAAAATAATTTTCCCCATATATTTCTTAATTGGATAAGTAGTTGCTAGGTGGAAAATACCGTCTGTGATTTATTGGCTTAGCAGTTACATAGGGAAGATAAACCAATCATGATCTACGACTGAATCAACATATTAATCATGTGCTTTTAATTGTTAGTTTTAATCCTTACATGTAACACGATCATTAATTTGTCTGTATTGTCTGTAATATTCCAGAAACATGTCATAACTGATCTTTAAACAAAAGATATTGCACTTTTTGAAATGAATAGAGAAATTGGTTTGCATTAACTCAACGAAGATCACAATATATATCATAAGATTTACTGAAGTTTAAGAAAATTAATTTTTTTTTCTGCTCAGGGCAGAACTGCAAGTCTAAGATAGCATGCAACAGCGCATATCATAAAAATAAATGTAACACAGTGCCCAAGAACAAAACTCTGAATTATTTTATATTATTAACTAGTATGAAAATACAGAAAATGACAAAGTGATATGTTCAGAGAAACAAAGGTTGTCATAGCAATACTCACAGTTATTTATATCAACCATTTGGTTGTTTCAGCAAAGTAAATAATACCGTTTTCCAATATTTACTTATAACTTAACTGGTACATCTTAATAGCACAAAAACATTCCCAACAGAATATTAGCACATTTCTCAAGTGGGTAAACAATTACAAAAGGAGCATTTTTTTCCCTGATGATTCCACTGATGTACATTTTTGTGTCGTACCCAGTGAGATGAATCTGAACCCTGTTGCCACAGTCCTGATTCAACAGCCTAAAAAACAGTTTTCATCGCCATTTGAGACTCCTACCTTGCTTTGCCTGCTGCTACCTGTCATAAAGATCTTGTCTAAGTCCCCTGCCATATTTGCCAGGCCTGTGTGAATGGCCTGGGCGACTAAAGTATTTCAAGTAGCAGTACACCTGTATGTTGAAGCAATTAAATATATTCTACACAGTTTTAAAAGTATCCACAGGCTACTTTTCACAGAATTCATCCATTAAGAGTATTTGAAAATGTAAAAATAGTACTATAGTTAAAAGTTTTAAAGTATAACACAATCTTTATTTGCAAATGAGAATACAAGTGTAAACTATGAGAGCCACTACTTAATAAAAAATGGGAATGACTATTTACTTTCAGTTAATTGCAGGGCTCCTCTGGTCCATAACATAGAAAAGCATACTACAGAAAAGATATAATATGATCTTTAAGACTTTAAGATTTTCATTCACCTTTTTTTTTTTTTTTCATTTATGAAAATAATACTACAATAGTTCTATAATATTGAAATAATTTTGGTTAATCTTGAGTTCCTCTGAATTCTGAACTACATCCCTGCAAGATAATTATATTTACATGCCGAAACTGAAATGTTCTTGAAAGGTTTTCTGGCCTTAAGTTTATTTTATCATTTGAAATTGATCAGTACCAATATAGTCAGCTAGAAGTCAGACACTAAAAACTTGGTTGGCCAGTCCAGCTTCTCTCAAATGGGAGAAAAAATGCTTAGTGAGGACCACTCGTCTTTTTCAGACTTGTAATTGCAGCTCTTAGAGTTTTCAGGTTAGGAGAATTGAGTTCCATCATAAGTGAAAATTAGAGAATTTCATCTCTTGAGCTACCTGCAGATTTTGAAGATGAGCAGAAATATGCCCTTGGCTGGAAAAGCACTTTTAGTGACCAAATGCTGCATACGCGTCTCTTTGAAAGTTTGAAAAGGGTGTTTTGTTTTGTTTTGTTTTGTTTTGTTTTGTTTTGTTTTTAATGTGTATGCATGTGTGTGTGAGATACAAACATTACATTAAAACATTTTGTATTTCTATGTACTGAAGTTTATGTTCCAAAACATTAACTAGGGGGCAATTCATGAAGAACAAAATGATGAAAAGCTATTTGTTTACAGTTATCATTCTGTATAAAACATACCATCACAAAGTAAAAATGGAAAATTCCTGATTTCCCATTTTCATCCCACCACTTCTCTTTTTTAAAAGTAGTTAATTTTTAAAATATTTAGAAATACCCTTGAACAAATTGAAATCCGATAAACATCTGAATTTGGATTTTTGCGTGATGAGTAACATGTATTTAAAGATTTAGTAAAACGCATATACACAGTTCAGGACTCTTGCTTTGAAAAAGAGTGTTTACTGTTCTGCCTTCAAATTCTAGTTTAATTTCTTCAAATCTGTGCAACATTAGATGATTTTTACCTCAAATATAGCAAAAGCAATTGTTACCCCATGTATACAGATTGCAGAAACCTGATAAATATTGATTTTTTAAGGCTGAACTTAACATGAAGTTAACTTCAATTGTATATATGAATTTCAATTTATGAATTAATTAAAAACCAAAAGCAGTGCTGAAATGCATTAAAATGATAAAAATATTTTGTCAATAATAACATGAAGTTCATGATAATTAAGTTTTATATTTGAGGTCAACAGAAATATATACTTGAAAGAATATACCGTCTACACAAAGGGAAATGGAATTTTCCTAACATATCCTTTAATACAAAACACTGTCTCTGAAGCGTCATGCAGTTGTCCATTATTATACATGAATTGCTCATGAAACTGTAACAGCCATCCTGTCAGGCTCTTTCCAGCTCCAATATTACAATGGCTCCTTCTTCAGCAACACCACGTTCATACCAAAAAAAAAATAACTCAGGATTTCCCAATCAGGTAAGAGTTTCATCACAGTCTAAGTGCAGTAGTCAAGCTTGATGTTCAGCTAACATTTTTATTTAATGTTTTATATAGTCACCAAAATAAATAATTGCTTCATAAAGTAAATATTCTGAAATGTTATAAAAATAGAGCCTGACAGACACTGGATGTTTTCTACTGATTGAATGGGTACTGAGTCAGCTCCATACTTCATATTTTTTATTCCAATACTATGAAAAGCAATGAACATTGAAAGACAGATATTATTCATTGCAATCTAACTATTTAATTACTTTAAATAAACAGGTAAGACAAGGTTTTCATTTGAACTGAAGACTCATTACATTGGTGCTATTTGTAAAGGGCCCTCAGAGTAAATGAAAGTCAGGACCATACAGAGAGAACATAAGCTAATCTTTCATAACATAACAAGTAAGAGAAATCATCATATCAGTTCTATAAATAGAACGGGATACCACTGTAGTGTTGTTTGTATTTCTTTTTACCTTCTGCATCGGTTAATCCCACTCCCGACTGCTTTACTGGTTCTTGTCCATTCTGGCTCATCTTCCCTCTGTTAAAAAAACGTGGTCATAGTTGTCAATGAGACCATGAAGAGATGAGATCTAAGGAAATGATGCATCTAAACCAATGACGCTTGGCTCAGCATGAGAAGACAAACAGGTATTAAATAAATAAATAAATAAATAATCAAACTGTAAATATATATATGTATACATAATTTCAAGAAAATAAAGTGGACAAACTTTTTTCTATTGCTATTATTGATATTTGGAAAGATCACTTCAGATTTTTTTTTTTTTATTATTATTATTTTTTTGCTAAGCCTCTGTGATCCTAAAGAATGTGGCCATCAGGGGTTGTTTGCAAACTGCCTCACAGCAGCTCAGGTTTGTGCAAGCAGTCAGTAAAACTCCTCTCCTCACCTCTCCTCACTTCATCCTGTTATGGTGAATGGTAAAATATATAAGGAGTCACTGAGTTGCTATTTGGGCTACAATATCATTACTTCAGGTAGTGTATGTTTGTGGTCATTATCTTATTTTAATGATTACTTTTACATTACAGTTTAGGTTTAGCATAAGAGACAAGTTCTGAAACCTACATTAATCTTAAAATAAGGTGAGTGGAATAAAGCATGCTATTGCAGCCTCTATCTTTCTCCATTGGATTTAGAAAGAACCTGGATGAAAATCTGGATGTCTATTTTCTGGCAGTGAGTGTTAGATAAGATGAAAGACTTTACATTTTTAAAATTCTTTCCACATGCTTGTATATGCATGTACATCCATGCATGCATGTGTGAATATACATGCATGACTATAACTACCCTCAAAAACTTTTGAGATGTTTATGTTCCTACTTGTCTTTCTCCTGTAAGACTCTGAAATGCTGTGATAGAGAATATAAGCAATTAACTTCATATACATGTTATTCCTCTGGGGTTAAAGGGCCAGTAATTCTTTGCTACCAGTGAACCAGCTTTACATTTCACGGCAGCAACAGAGTGTTCACAATGAACAGAAAATGAACATAATGTCTGTTTATAAAGTGATTTCAAACTGAGTTTTAATTAAAAGTTATTCTTCTTCTGTGAGGTAATATTTTACAAAGCATATTACAAGTGTGATACAAGAATTATTAGTCCCTAGGGCTAGATTCTTCACACATTGTTCAGCTGATTTTCACCTTTGCATTGTAAATTAATATCATTTTACAGACATTTTACTGGTATAGATGGTTACACAGGACAGTGGCATAGTTTTTATCATAGGTGGGAATATAAATAATTTTCAGGGATATAACACTTAGAAAAAGGATTTTTTTTTTTACAAATTCCTTCCTAAATAGACTACAAAATTTATTTAGCTGTATTAAATGATTAATTTCCCTTGATAGTTAAAGCAATATTTAATATAGGCAAGTATTCTAATAAGCTACCTCTTCAAACAATTTCCATGGTGTCATTAATTCTTTTATTTTACTTCATGACTAAATGTTTTTATGACTAAAAACATTCAGACTAAAGTAGAGACTAAATTGCAGCCTCCAACTCTTTTTCTATTGATAGATCAGAAACTTAATCTAAATAGAGAGCTTACCAACAAAAGTATTTTTATATACCAAGACACTTAAAATTGTTTAGCTTACTTAACGCTTTTCATTCAAATTGTGATCTGTGGTCTTATGGTTATGCTATATTAGTGTACAGGGTCAGAGTCCCTGAAGTCATTATCAAATCAGCGTGAACATAATGCTGACTAGAATTTCAGTCAAGCATATATTCAGATATACCATTATTTTTATCCAGACTTCAAAATAGAAACAGTTATCTGTTTTAAAACGTTCTCCCCAAAGATAATCCCAAAGGTCTCAGATGTTAAACAGTAATTTTGTCATTCATTTTCATTATATTGTCGTGTAAATAACAAAAAGTAAGCATTTGCTGTCTACGTGCTGTTTAACTTTTAGTGGCTCTGTCCAATATCAGCATACAAACAATTTACCTTAAAAATATGATAATAAAAAAATATTGTCTAGTTCATGGAGCAGGAAATAAGAAGGCTGGATATATTTTATTTAATTTAAAAAAAGTCAAGGGAACAAATACTGTAAGGGAAAAGCTGAAAGCTGTGGAGACTTTTTTTTTTTTCAGTAGAAGTGCAGCTGACTTCAGGCTTTATAAACAAGTGAATCTGTCAGCCAGCTACTAAGTAGCTGTAGATAGTCATATTGCTAAAAAATACAGAGTAAGCAATACTATTTGGATTTCAATTTTGTATAAATGAACTAAAAACTGTTGAGCTCTGCTGCGTCTTGTGTTTCTGTACACAAGGACTTTATGCATCTTTGCTTTTCTCATTAGAGATGGCTGCAAAATAATTTTCTTTTGAGATAGACAATTCCAATTAAAAATAATCTCTTTTTTCCACTGAGAAGTATAAGTCATTTTAAGCTAAAATAACATGAGTGAAAAGTTCAGTAAAGATTAAGCAATTGGTACCCCACAGCCTCAGCTCACATTGTCCTCCTAGATTCTGAAGATGAGAAAGAAAACCTAGACTGGAGGCTATTTTCCTCTTTAGCCTTTAGCAAGTTATAAAGAAATATCTCTGTTCTTTATTTTTGTGAATACTGAATACTTAGAAACATCACTGTTCTAGAGAATGAATGGAGTCTTGGAGTCTTTTTTTTTTTTTTTTTAATTCAAGCCTTTTTTAGAAAGTTTAAAACATGCTCTTTATTGCAGCTTTAACTAATATGTCTAGGCTGCAAAGGAAAAGCAACAGCTTGTGTCCTGGAGAAAAACATGGAACAACTATTGCAGATGCTGAAAGAACTACACTACATTATTCAGTACAATGCATTACTACTGACTAATATTTTGAGAACAGTCAAGCTATAAAAATTGAGGCTACAAACATTAAGCTGATCAAGAGACATTATTTTTTTCCTGTAAAAGACTATAAATGAAATTGCAAAATGAACATTTATAATGCCATAGTTAAGGGGAAGAAAATCCTGGTAAAACTTAGTAGTTTACTATTTAATCATTTTATAGGATCACTATACCGATAATAGCTTGATACTACAGGCACCTCAGGGAAAAAAAAAATAAAAATCTTGAACTCAAATTTCCAACCAAGACCTTTTGAGAAATTCTGCTCAAACTCTTAAAAACTTGGGAAAAGTTCAGTTGGATCCAGTATCTGAATTTAGTTTGCACAACTAACACGTACTTCAAGAAGGAGGTCAGTCTGAAAATTTAAATTAAGCATTCTCTAGCCTAGGAAAACTGCACTTTTAAAACATAACGCAAGCTCATGTCTACACACTTGCATCAAAGGCAAACTCTCCTGTGTGACAACAATAAATTTATGAGATTTAGGTAGAGATTTGGTTGGTTAATAACAATTCAATGTTCAACAAAGCAAAAGGAAGGTATGAGCTCTGAGAAATATTACCTAGTTAACTGCTATTCTAATGCATAACTCGTCTGCAGAGGAAACTACATAAGAAGATGACTGACAAGTGAAAGTGGATTCTCAAGATAAATTCTCAAAGAAAAAGATAAATTCTCAAAGGACAGAGGATTCAGTATATTAAAGGAAAAGCCTTACATTCTTGGGATGGGAAACAGATTATTCTCTCCTGTGGCACTGCTGCTGCCTTCACTATCCATGCTGTATCCACTGCCAAAACTACTGGCTGATGAGCCAGTGGAGACAGAACTTTCTGCAGGTCGGTGGTTAGTAGACCTTGCTGTACAGGGTAAGAACAATTGGTTACCAAAAACCTTGTAAGATAACAGTGCCATCCACATTAAGAAAAAAATGGAATATAACAAAATGAGATGCTGCAAAGGCTTTCATTTTTTACTTTACATTCCAGCGTTATGAGATCATCTTTTGCAGATGATGTTTATTTTCACATAGAACAAGGTGTTCTAAACCAAACAGTATATCACTGTAATTTTTTTCTTCAGTCACATTAATAGTTCAAATCAATGTCCTGAAGGAAAAGAAGAATAGGTTAGTTGATTAACACTTTTTTTTTCTTTTGATTAAAGCTACAGAAAAACAACAATTCATCCGAAACATTTCATAGGTTAACCCTGTAAAAATGAGAGTCCCAGTGGGCCTTCCACATATTCTTCATGAAATATTAATTGCATTTGATGACTTGAGGTGAGAAAGCTGAAAGCAAATACAAGTACACCATCTATAGTCACAGAAGCTCTGTAAAGAACTCCACCCCCCTTCAGACATAACACTGCAACTGCATTGTATTTCTCAACTGCTCCTACCTATCTGGATGTCTCTTACTGTATACCTGAAATTTTAATGCAGATATTTTAATGGGAGCTGTCCCAATCTTGCTAAAGATTAGTGTAGAAAATGTATATCTGTATGTGCCATTTTTGTCAGATGCATTATTTTGTGCTTTGGATGTTGTTGTACTACATGAACAAGTTTTCTAGTATTCACCCTTTGGCAAGTTGAGAAATATACACACACATAAAAAAAGGACACAGTGACATTACACATAATAATTGATAAAGGAATAGCTATTCTCATATTGACTGGTGTAACTGAGAAATATTAATTGAATTTTTTGGAAATTTTACTTTTTTTCATCAACTACATCAACAATTGTTGTTTCATCGATTCCAACTGGCTCAGCATATATACTGAATATAAAATACTTTCCTGTAAAGTTATTATTGTGTGAAGCCTTAGTGAAGTTTTGTGTTACTTTGGTGAACTGTGAAATTCTAATGCAAACAGTTAAAAGAGACCCTTCTTTAAACAAAAAATTTAGCAGGTATCTAAATGGAAATTACTTCAAATAAGAGCCAGAGCCCCAGTGGTGTCTTTCTTTAAGCTGGCAACCAAGATTATTTCTATGTTTTACTAGATGAATAATATTTTTGGTGAAGATTGCTGCGTGCTACCTAATGTGGGACCAGGAAGCTGACTGTGACTCCTCAAATGTAATGCAAAAACAGATTAATAATTGACACTAGAAGAGAGGAATGAAGCATTCCTCACGCCATCAGTCCTTGGGCTGAACTGTCAGTTAAGATAGAACTCTTACTCTGCAAAGTGATTCTTCACTGCAAAACTGAGCTGTCACATTTTTTTTTTCTTTAAACTCTATTAACCTCATCTGTTTCAATAATGCCTACAACCACCAAAATCTGTCAATCTAAATTATTTGGAGACAAAATTATTCTTTAGCTCAATTTCTTAACTTTGTACATTGATCAAAGGCTCTCTTCTTGGATGTTAATACAGATTAATAAACTGTAAAATCAGTGTTATTAGCAGATACTCTCAGTATCTCATCTGGAGAAAAAGCTACTTTTTTTTTCTTTTTTTCTTTTTTTTTTTTTTTTTTTTTTCTCAGCACAGACAGCTAGAGCACTGCAGAGTGTCCTGCTCAGCCAGCTGTGAGCAGCAGTTACTCCATCATTTTCAGTCTGTGGTGCTGTAAGCAAATTCCTATGAATACGGTGTGTGGTGTGTCACGTCAGGAAACTGCTGATGGAAAATGTTGGGTAAAAGAGATTTGGGAAAAGAGAGGTCAAGCTCTCCTTTATAGTTCATTACTATTAGCTTCCATATACTCAACAACCTGTATTGAGGCTCTTTCATGTCTGCCCCAAACTAATCCATCACCTCAGTTCTCGTGATGGTTGAGTGACCCGTATGACTTCTGATATTTGCTGTTAGGGGTTTTGAGGTTATTTTTGTTTTGCTGTTTTTGTTGTTGATTTCGGTTTGTTTGTTTGTTTGTTTTAGTCATGGTATGGCAAATACCTCATAGGTGAGGACAATCCATATAGACACAGAACTGCAAAACCCATGGAACCAAAGGCAGCATGGTGTTAGCACAATAAAAGTGTGTCTATTCCTTCCCTTAAGCATGAATTTACTTAGTATGGCATACATCTCAACCATAACATATGTGGCTGCAAGGGTGGTTCACATCTGGTCTCTTATTTTTATTGACTTCATTGTAAAATCTAGTGCCTGGAGTAATTTCTTATAACTGGTGGATTTCTAAAATCTAGAATTTAGTTTAATGTGCCAAATAAGCTTGAATTAGGCATTTATAAGTGGCTTAATTGTTGTTCTACATCCATTTATAATCAGAATATAATTATTTCTTTTGACAGAGCTGTATCGTGATGATATATTCAGTATGCCATATTTTTAGTTTCTGTACTGTTTTCCCTAATTTACATCTTTTCCTATATTGATTGTTTTCTGAAATATCTCTTGGTGAATGGGTATAATGTGCCTAAGTTTAGATTCATGACTGGATTTTGAAAATTCTAAAGTTCAATGTTCTTATTTTTTTTTCTGTCTGCTCTATGAGAGTAATGAACTACCGCATCAGTTTGTGACAAGAGATGAAATCCAAAAATAGATTTAGAGCTGTTTTTGTGACAAACTCAAAATCTGGATACAGATAACTCCTCCATAACTCACGAGACACACGCATTTTCCATATGACTGTATTTTTTACAGACAAATCTAAACCTTTAAGCTACTGCTGCTGGTTATATAGGATGTTTATAAGTTCTGAAGATGTGGTGATGCCTGTTGCCAGACAATATTTTGTCTGTTAGAATAACCGAAGTAAGATTACACTCTGTAAAGTCACAAGTTAGAATTTTTTCCCTGCTCTCACATGCAAAGAACTAGTTTGTATATTGGTTTCCAGTCCTACCTTTTGTCTTTAACCAAATACAAATGTCTTAGGAACTTTAACAAGAAAGGCTGAGTTCACTCTGGTATCCTTCCAGTTTTACTAGGCCTGAAAAAGGTCTGTGAAGGTTTGTAAGACTCAGAGCAATCACCACCTTTCTTGGACAATTGGGTTCCTATTCACATAAAGGACAAGTAACTAAAGTGAGATTAGGGCAAGTTTACTTCTGAGTTAGAGCTTCTGCTGACAGCTGCCTGTGCCAGAAAATGCCTAAATTCTTAGGTTTTGACTTCAAAATTCTGGAGGGTGGTGTATTCGTCTCTAGGAAGTTGAATAATTTGCTATTGATTCACTACAGTATTTTTAGGCACAGAATTTGGATATTCTTTTCTGGTATCACAGAGGTGCCTGATAATACAAGGTATGCTCATGTTTCGCCTACGTGTACAGCATTTATTTGAATAGGAGCTTGGACAAGGAGAACTGGCATAATTTGAAAATCAAGTATCCCAAGTATCTAAATTATGGAAGAGCTATGGTTCATTTGATTCTTTGTTTCTTGCCTTTTGTTGTTTCAAATTATTTTCTGGTCCTGTTGCTTCTCATATGAGAAGTTTTGGCTTCTCATGTGCTCATATGCAAAGTCTTGCTGCCAATTACACATGATGCTGAAGTAATTTCAATTTATCTGAAGATCATTATCCAGTATGATCATTTGGCTTCTTACTGGGAGAGGAGAGGTATCGTTTTCAGATATTTCTCTGTTAACTCTTTATTCATTTTGCCAGGTATTTGGTACTTTCTAAGGATTATAACTTCAGTGATGTCTGGGCTGCCCAGCCATTGGGCTGGGAAGAACAGAAATACGAAATGAAAGATTAAATCTCTAATATAGACTGCCTTCTCAGAGTGCACTGAATTTCTGTTCTTGGTGTAGCTTTGATTTCATTTTCACCTGCTAATATTATTTTAGCTGAGTTCCCCTACTGACAATAAATTTTCTCTACTTTGAAGGTGTGTTGATGGGTAAAGATTTGATAATCAGTAGCCAGCAATGCAGTGTTAACGTTACCACTGAGTAATATTGTTTTACTGCCTTCTCCACAGGCTGACATGAGCGAAAATTTCAGCTCAAGCATTCTAGTGAATAATATGTAAATGGTTGGAAGAGTTCTCAATTGCTTAAATGAATTGTTTCTAATGCTGAAAAAGTCAATCAGAACCATATCTCTGATGTAGGTTTTTTGTTGTTGTTGTTGTTGTTTTCAAAAAATATATATATTTATTATTCTTACTGCAGTATTAATTGAATGCATGTGCATGAATGGCAAAAAAAGATTTCTGTTCATGTTTTTGCTTGTGCTTTGGCTTATGGACCCAGTCAGAAAACTTTTTTATCCAGGGAAAACACGTAACTCATGCCTTAGTATAAATAATAATAATAATAATAATTAAATTCAATTTAAAAAAAAAAAAAAAAGAAAGAATGGGTGATATGATTGTACCTTTTTTTTTTTTTTTTAGAAAAGTCTTTTTTTTACAGTAGAAAACATGGTTTTATTAAACATAATGTAAGAGAGATAATTCACATACGACTATAGCTATGAAGAGTCAAATCAGTCAGTAGGAAAACAGAAAGAATCCAAGGCTGTCAGACCCTGCAGCTATTCTTCTACAGTGAGTGGACATTAAAAACAAAAGCTGAAAAATAAAAAGATTTAGAACTAAAAAATGGGACTATGCAGTTCTGTGGTTCCTGTGGATAAAAGAACAGACTCAACTTTCTCTTGGCCATTAAATTGCAGAAACTGTGTTCTCTTCCTTTCAGTTGTGTGTTTCCCTTCACAGGTATCTGTCTAGAAGCCAAAACCAAAGTATCAAAACACATCGAAAGAATCCTGTTTGTAAACCAAGCAGGAGGATGGAAAATTGCTTTTGAGCAGGAGTTCAGGAATAAGTTTTGAGACTTTGCCTGTAATTGCTTGGGAAAACAAAACAAAACAAAACAAATAAACAACAACAACAACAACAAAGAGTTCTCTAAAACTTGCAGTCTTGTGAAAAGCCCTGGGTAACAAAGAAGGCTGATAGCATCATTCTGGTTCCTCAGAGTAATGCAAGTCCATGGAAGCAGGTGAAACCACAAATCTACTTTGGAAATTTATCTGCTAAACAACAGATGACAGCGCATGTCACACACACAGTCTTCTGACAGAAGTTTGTCTGCTCTTCATTCTCAGTTGGCTTCTGTTTCAAGTACTTCAAGCTCTTGCTGCCCCCAAATGCCTATTTACATACTTTCAAGAAACGGTTGCTCATGCTAAAAGCAAGTACTGCTCTGGCTTGCTCTGTGAAGTTCTGCAGAATGAAATCCTTTTGTCAAGACTGCTAGCTGCATCTTTTGGGAACTGGCAACAGAGTGCGGATAAATAATGAATAATCCATCAGCAAGGGATATGCACCAGGTCAGTTCTGATAGTCAGAATTCTTCCTCATACTGAACAGTATTTTATATCATGGTCTCACCTACTGCAGCCTCATCTGTGTATTAGGCACAGCTTTGACCACACACTGAGTAGTGATATTTTGTGAAATTTCAGTTCAACTCTTTGCAGAGCAATTTACCATTTGAAGTGAGTAATGGTGGCAGAATAGCAGTCATCCGAAAATGTGGTGATGGTATATCTTTACCCAGCAAAGAAATCCTGATGAAATAATTTTCTTCCTTGTGCTCCGTAGGCTTAGGCTACCATCTAATAGACTTTTGAAACAGGAGTTATCAAATGAAGAATCTGAGCAATTTCCTGAAATTGCATGTCATCTTAAAATGGTGGAAGAATAAATAGCAGGAATAGCCAAAGCAAAATGTGCCAGCTTTTAGACTGAAACAAGACTCAAAAGACAGCCTCAGATTATTGCTGTCTGCAGAGAGTGAGGACGTACTGTTCTTGTTTTGAAAATGATTCTTGGAAATCGGTTATTTGCAGCAATATTAAAGCCCATTTATCTGGTAAATTAAGAGACTGGTGAAGCTAGTCATAAAACAGCTTAGGGCAGTAAATTATGTAAGTGTGAAGAAAGCATCCTAAATTACTGTTTTATAAAAATGAAAATATGGCATTGCTTATTAGAAGTGTGAAAATAGGTATAGGCCTAAAGGGAGCCCAAGTAAGAAGGCATTTAAATCCACAGTCAACCCAATCCAAAAGTTTTATAGAACCTAGGAATCAATTTGCTTTCACTCTACATTGTTGCTAACACCAGTAAATAGAAGTTAAGACAGTTCATGTCAATTTATAATTTATATTCTTTATTTTTTTTACAGCTAAGTGGCTAGAAATTACACAGTGCCGGCTCAGACCTGTATCATGGATTTTAGAGTGCTACCAATACCTTGTTGGTACATATATCAAATCTAATATTTGTGTAGCTTTAACCTGCTGCTATGCTGACACTCAAGTGAACTCTTGTCAAAGTTGCTTTACCAAAGAAGCCAAAAGCAGGCATGCTGCCTTTTGAGCTAAGGTGTTTCGAATTGGGGTCTTCAAGAGGTATAATTTGATGGACTTATCTGGATACAATTACTAAAATGCTGATACACAGTGCATTTATTCTTGCAGGAAGTCACCAGTGTTAGGTCTGATAGACATCTCTCTGAACAATATAATCATTTGACACACAACTATTTGGGAAGTATTATCCTCTTAACGGTATCACAAAAAAAGCTTTTGGGTCATGGTAGAAAATGTAAAAGATTAAATGTTCTGTGTGAGATGGGAAATAGGCATTAGTTAGTATTGGAAGTTTTCAGAAAATCCCGTGATTTTAAAATGTCAGAGGCTGAAAAAATGGAAGTGTTCAGGGCCAGGCTGGATAGGATTTTGAGCAACCTGGTCTAGTGGGAGGTGTCCTGCCCACGTCAGGGGGATTGGAACTAGGTGATCTATAAGGTCTCTTCCAACCCAAGCCATTCTATGATTCTATGAAAAACCTTTATCACATTAGGTGAACATATATACTGAATAAAATGTAGGAAATATAGATAGAAGTTGCTGTAGAAATGTATTGTGTGTACCACATTAAATTGTTCCCATCTCCTAGTGATAGTGGTACCAGCAGGTGTGTTTGGACATTGAACTGAAATACAATGTATTTTTAATAAATCTTGAAGAATTGCTAACTAATTCAGGTCAGGAGCAAAGCAGTACTTTCCTCCTGTTTTTTTTTTTTTTTTTTTTTTTTTTTTTTTTTTTTGTGTGTGTGTGTGTGTGTTGTTGCTGCTGTTTGCTTAATCGATTGCTTTGTTTTTGTTTTTGTTTTTTAATGTGTGCCAAACAGAAAAGGAGGTGCATATTAAGGCAGCTAAAAGCTCTGATCTCTTGGCATCCATCATTGTATGGATGTTCTAGCAAGAAGGTATTGACTCAGCTTCCCTCTTATGAGTGCCTGTTTGAAAGTGTAGAAAAAAATGGATATGACTACAATAACATTTGAGCTTTGCTACTTAGATATTAATTTACTGTGATCCAACTGGTGAATGTTTTTACTTTTTACTCTGATGTTGAAGGGAAATTTTGTTGTGCGTTGTCCTTCTAACTTGTCTTATTGGGAGTAATAAAAACTAAAGCATGTTGTTCACTTAAAAAAAAAATCAACCGTCTTTGAAAAGGCCTTTTACATAAAATCAGTAAATAACTATATTTGAGATACACCTACATGCATATACCCAGAAAAAAAACAATAGTTCTCATCTGAATATCTGTAACTGTTTAGTTA
Source organism: Cygnus olor (assembly GCF_009769625.2). Taxonomy (NCBI): domain Eukaryota; kingdom Metazoa; phylum Chordata; class Aves; order Anseriformes; family Anatidae; genus Cygnus; species Cygnus olor. Next base: position 10,201,023 of record NC_049169.1, on the reverse strand, counting down.
TCTGAGGAACAGATAATTATATTTAAACCATAAGTGACCTAACAATAAATTCTACATAATGGGCAAGATCCTTCAGTGGGTTAAATTATTGACTTAGAAGGAGATGGACTATCAGTCCATCTTGAAAACTGACTCGTCTGGTGGATAAACCCTAATACTCAGCTTATGTTGAAAGGAATGCTTATTTTATGTGAATGTGTAATTGGCAGTGATTCAAATTTTTTTCACAGAAACAAATTCAAATGAACTCAAACCTAAGCACTGCTGTCCCCCTCTGGCTTGGATCCCTTGCAACTTCTACCTTCAAAGGTTTTGCTCTGAAATGTTATTGTTCCTCTCTGAAGGGTGTGAGGGGAATGTATGCAATTGGTTTCTTTGCAGATTGCACTCTTATCTCTCACAGGCAACAAGGAAATTATACTTCAGGGTTTATTTTTAATTAAATGTCGTAGTTGAATATTGGCTTTTACAAACGTGCTGAACAAAGACCAATGTCTTCTGTTGTATCTTCACCTTAAGTTTAAAACAGATTGCTTAAAATACATTTTTACTGTTTAAAATAAATACAGAATATAGTATTAGTATAGTACAGAAATAGTTCAGTCCAACAAACTTAAGGTGATGCAAGGCCCATGCATTCACAAAATACTGTACGTATACTGTGGATACTGTTTTTGTTTATGATTTCCTTTTCATTTCTTATCAAACATACAATTAATAAGTAACAAAATAAATCCAATAGTTCTAGGTTCTGGTCCTAGGTTCAGAAGTAGAGAAAGATTTCTCTGAGGCATTCTAAGAATGACTGAAGGTACTTGTTTTGTTTTGTTTTCTTCAAGTGGCAATTCAATGCAAGAGGAAAAAAAAAGTACTGAGAGACTAGGTTAAAGGAAAAAATTCTTAAATTAGGTGTAGAAAGACTGATAATCATGCAACGGAGTTTTTTTTTTTCCCATTGACTTTGTGGAAATCTTGCTAGATTGCTATCACCTTGCATGCTTGGCCTAGAAAAAAACAAACAGCTTTTCTAAAAGGTGCTGTTCTCTGATAAATTCAGAGTGCTGTATAGTAGTGCTAATAGTAATAAAAATGTTGTATATTATCTGTAATTTTTTTTTTTTTAAGAAAGGGCTTTGAGATTTAGTGACAAAAAAAAAATGCAAAATCATTGCTTACTAACTTGCTAAAATGACTGTTCCAATCCATAAAGACAATTCATAATGGGCTATTTTCCAGGTGCCGAGAAGGTAGGTTATGATAGGTGTGGGTAACACAGCCATGAACCATTCCTACAGAAATGAACTTGCAAACTGACTGATGGTGTCCTAATATTCATCGCTCACAACTGTCTCAACTTCTAGAATTTCTGAATTAGAGGGAAGACCTCTCTTTCCTTCACCTCCTGTTTTTCCTCCTCCTTATTTTTTCTTCTTTTTTTTTTTTTTTTCCAAGAACTTTGAAAGCTGGTTTGAGTGTCTTAGCACCTTTTCCATTCAAGGTTATATCTCTCCCACTTTAACTTGAATACTCGACAAAACTGCAGTTAACTAATCTTACCTTTTGTTCCTGTTAAAATGCATTTGAGATCCATTAAACTCAAAATGGTACTTATATGTGGCCTGCCTTATATGAATAAATTAGGACACACTAGTTTGGGAATTGTAAGAAGAGAAACAGATCTGAAACCAAACTTATAATATTTTTGAAGGCCACCATGGATTGTCTGTATTTGTCAGAAGTGAAAAGAAGTAAAAAACCAAAACTATCTTGTTTCCTCATAGCAACTCCAACCTCACTAATATATTAATATTAATGTGCATTTTTATTCCCAGGACTCTGTAAGATGCTTCTAATACTCCTATGAGCCAAATGCATATCAATACATATCCTTTTCACAATTTTAAAAGAAAAGATGCTTGGTAGCAAAGGTACTTGAAGCCAACAGCCTGGCTCTATCATAAATACCATATATGTGAAACATGATTCAAGCTCATATGATAAGGAAAAGGTTTAAGCATTGTTCCTCTCTGCCAAAAGACACTGTAGGACTGCAAGACTTTATAATAAATGTCTACAGAAACAACACCTCAAAAGATCACAAGTTATTTAGATTTCTGTGGTACACATCCTAATAATAGGATGGACCTTTCAGTCGTGAACTAGTGTCATGATCTCCTTCAGCCTCGGCCTGAACTGAGTGTCTGGAGTTGAGTTGTAGGGAGAAGAATATGTGTGCCGCTGCACACATGCATGTTATATTTGTAACATGTAATATAATATATGCACATATTTAAGAGTTTTCAGATAAGAAAAAAAAAAGTTATTATTTCTAAATACAATATTTAAAATTACTTGTTAAATCAGCCCTTGTTAATTAGCCATTTCAATATCACATTAATGACTTTTTGCATTTAATATTTATCCTTTGAAATATCATGTCCTCTTTCTTTCATACAACATTTTCAGACAGATCCAATGGCCCATGGTGTGTGATATTGTTAACAGAAAAACCTTTGATGATTTGCATGAGATTGGAAAGGGAATACAACACAAGAGAAGATCTGGGAGTCCAGTCTGTAAGTTTATTGGGATAATCCCTCAGATTTTTTGGAAATATGCAAAATGCTCCAGATTTCAAAAGAACACTGTCAACTTGAACCAACTGAGATTCTGGCTCTTTATTTGTGATGAGTGGTTAAGTTGATGATATGCAGCACTTAGGTTTGATGGACAGGTGTCTACAGGTAGAAGAGAATTTAAGAGTCTGACGGAAAAGTTATCAAGAGATCAAGCTATACATGGATCAAAACTTTCCTTTCCACTGGTGGTTTAAAAAAAATTATCTCTGTTGATGGCATAACAATACAGAGAAAAAAAAATAAAAATGTTGATGTCCCAATTAGAATTCCAGAAACAAAAATGTGTAGTTAGGTTTTGTCACAAGATATGTTTAATCACGCTTAAGCAGACCAATGTGGTTACATGTTTTTTGTTAGGTAACAACATGAGCAAAGTTTTTCATCAAAGATTTAAGTTCTCCAGTGGAATGGTAGTGTACACTTTTGTTGTTTTGTAATGTTTCTTAGCACAGTTTTTTTATGATAAGGAATTATGCGATGATGTAGAAAAATCAAGCAGAGTTCTTGATTTATGTTAACACAGCACTTAATGGAGGGGTAAAATAAATAATTAAATATTGTGATGAATTAGTAGACATGGCAAGAAGGATTTGGGATGTGGTTGGTTTCTTAACCATGTCTTTCCGCTCACCTCCTTCAGGCTTGACTGGTCCATCAGACATCACTTTCCTGAGGGCTAGTTGGCTTTGGTCTTTGTTGTCATTGGCTGGTGGAGGCAGATTGTCAGACTGAGTTCTTTGAATAGGGAGGACTCCTGCTATGCTGTGTCTGTGCTGCTTCCTGGCATGATTAGACTGACCGCTTTTATGTGCTGCTGTGGCAGTGTGGGTGAAATGGAAACCCAGAGTATGTATCCTCAGATGGAACCAGCTTAAATGTTATTCATGCAAACAGAAGTGTTTTTGTCTGTATTTAAATAAGTAGTGTTTTCAAACACCAGAGACACCACATGCACAGCATTAAAGAGTATTAAAACTGGCTGTTTCTTTTATTAATGATGGTGAAGACAAAGGAAATCATTTCCCCTTAGGTTTTGAATTATACCATGGTAAGTTTATGGCATATCATAATAAATCCTGAAGACAAACACAATGAATCCACTGTCAGAGAGTTTGAATTTGCCATTAACTAAATCCTCAACAACCAGAGGCTGGTCTTATATCTCTGGAGAGCTTTGCTTTTTTATTGAAAAGTTCTAATTTATTAATCTGTTTAAAGATGTCAGATAAAACCTATCCTGACCTTTAATCAACCTATGGTACAAAAATTACAAGAAGAATTGAACTATGAAGACTGACTTAGCTATCAACTCTGACTTTGACAACTTGTTAACAATGTCAAAAACTGATGTTGTAAATTATTTTATGTGTTTAATGGTTTTGTGTATTGTTGTTTTGCTCATCACTAATATGATATTATGTGAGAGACTAAGAAAGAAGGTTGCATTACATTTCATTTCAAAAAAAAAAAGTTAAATATTTACAACCATGCTTCAAAAATTGGTATCTTAACCATGCAGTTAAAAAAAATATATTTTTTTAAACTTTACATCTTTTTTTTTTTTTTCCTCTTTAATATATGGTACTGTCCTGCTGATTAATATTCATAGTTATATCTTGTTAGTGTGTCCTCCGTACTTGTTGTGTGCAACTTGCAAAGCTGGCAGCTGCATCTCTGCTGGTTTTGGTTACTTCATTGGTCATTGTTTAGTGACATCAAAACACCACCACACAATGGCACTCTCTGTGAGTCATGCACAACTATGGAACATCATGGACCATGAGTGAAGGGAACGATGGAGAAACAGCCAGTTTCACTGCAGTCTATATAAATTAAAATAAATAAATAAATAAAAGACTTCTAAATACAAGAGAATATTGTAATTATATGTATTCACACACAGGCACACAAAGAAAGACATTGAAAAGAGTAAGCACAGTGTGCCAAGAACATTAAAAAGAATAAAAGGGAAGGACAGCAGGGAAAAAGGCAACAGATGAACATTAAGCTGCCATGCTGAGGAATTTATTTGCGTCTTTTACTTGGTTGAAGACGAAGCTGTTGGACAGCTGCTTCAGCAGCGGCGATGGCTGCCCCAGCATCTTCAAGGTGGGTTTGAGTAACGCTGGTTTTGCTTTGGCTGCGGGATGGCCCATGAGAGCGCAGATGTCCTTCAGAAGAAGATTTGGAGCTCCCTGGACTGCTGTGGGATTTCTCAATGGTGGGCACCTGCATGTCTAACAAGAAAATGGAGAAGCACAACTGCTGCATTTATTAAAAACAAACTCATTTTCTTTCTCTCAGTTTGCCTCTCTAGCTACATTCCAGAACAATGAATAAAGCTTTGCAACACAATTCAAAGTCTCAGGATATATTGTGATTAGGAAACTCTTATTAAGCATATTTTCTACTTCCTCACCATTCCCTGGCCCAGGGAACAATTCATTTGTTAATAGGTTTCTATCACCTGTTATTTATGCTTCCGGCACTGGTTCACACTGTTGGAACAATGGGGTAGCCTAAAGACTTTCCTGTTTTATGCTTCTCTAGTATGTAGAGGATAACCAGTATCCCTTACGCTGTTAATGAATTCTCATGTAATGCAAGAACTTTTACCCTCTGTCCTGCCAAATGAATGCTCTAATTTGCAAAACCCTCTGTAGTAACTTCTGATTTGGATATAGATCTTATATAGACACCATTTGCTAGCAAAACATTACTGAGAAATAGAGAAGAGATGGACCAAAGTCTTATCACCCTGAGCCTCTCATCTAGAGTGTTTTTGTGATTGCTATTGCTTTGATATTGCTACTGGCCACCAGTACTTAGTATAAGGAAAAAAAAAAAAAAAGGAAAGAAAGAAAGCAGAGATAAATTTATTGGAGCAGGAGACATTGAGATCAATTCTCCTTTTGTAAGCCCTAGTATAATTCTACTGTATCAGCTCCACTGATTTCCAATGCATGTGAAATACACTACAGCCCATTATCATTGACTGGATATGCATATGCATTATTACAGCATAATTTTTATTCTATAAAATATTAACGTGACATTTCCAGAAGATAAAATGCCATAGAATATTTAAAGAATGTGAAAAAATAGGAAGTTAAATATGTATTGAATTTGGCCAAGGCTACCAGAAAAAAATGAAAAAGGCACAGAATGTAGTAGATGTGAAAAGCTCATAGAGCTTAGGTGTGGCTGTTTTAATGACACAAATACTCAGTGAGCTGTCCGGCACTGATTGGTTCGAATTAGGCCTCAGCACAGGTCTCTGATAAATTAACCACAGAGAGAAATAAGTCTTTAATAAAAATTTATGCAAACTTCATAGCAGTATCTTTATGTTTCCAAGAGAACTTAGAAATAGCAAAGGTTTTCCTGTCATCTGGAAAAACACTTCATATCAGGTGCACTGAGTCATTCCTACCCTTAGAGGGATCCGGGAAGATTCCATGACTTCTGCTCTTGATGACAGATGGTTTTGGAGATTGCTGGCTACTCTGTCCAGAATGAGATTTCCCATGATCAACGTTTTCACTCTGTTCTTTCAGAGGGTACCACCGAGGAGTGTTGTCAAGCTGAGAGACACTGGATAACTCAATCAATACCTATAAATGAATCAAAGCACAATATATGGCTTGTATCTGATCTATGTAGGATGGTTTACAGCAGAAGAGTCTACAGTTGTGCTACTAGAAGTTGCAATCAAATATAAACAGATAACGGCATAAAGGCTGTGCGCTATCAGATTCAGGACTCTCTGCTCATGCTCTAACCTAGCCTGATGTAAACCAGCTGTGGTTGGAAACACACATTTGTTAGCATAGTGCTGTGTCTGCACTGATACATCTCAGCAGGATCTCAGTAGGGACTACTAGCTTATACATAACTCCATACCAAGATGGCTAAGGAGTAGCTTGTGAGCACTTGCTTGATAGCAAGGCAAAAGAGGGTACTAGTCATTCTACCTCTTCTATATCCTAACAGAAGAATTGGGCACAGCTATTTTCTCCTTTCTGTCAGGAAAGGGGCAAATAATTTCATATTTGTTTTAAATAAGGTCTTCAGTAGTATGAGACTGGGTCTTGTTGATTCTTTTCAAAATTCCACAAATTTGCAGAATTTGTAGGAAAAAAAAAAAAAAGAATAAAAGAACAGGTATACCTTTGCACTTTCAAAAATAGTAGTAAAGTGCAATAGGCCCTTTAAGCCTCACACCTCAACAGGCAGGAAAAAGGAAGACAAAATGGTAATGTGGCAATTAAACTAGCAACATGCCAAAAATAAAAATAAAAAATAGCAAAAATATTGTAGCCAAAATCTTCTCTAGGCCACTTGGATTGCTACTAGGAGTTTTGGGAAATTTCTTTAAAAATAAATCCTAAAAAAAAACCAACACAATGGGAGCAATAAAGACCCTTCCACACTCAGTGGTTTTGTGGTAGAAAGGGCCAAGAGCTGCCCAGGGAAGTGGTTCAGTCACCATCCCTGGAGGTCTTTAAAAGACGTTTAGATGTTGGGCTTAGTGATATGGTTTAGTGGATGACTTGTTAGTGGTAGGTCAGAGGTTGGACTAGGTGATCTTGGAGGTCTCTTCCAACCTAGATGATTTTGTGATTCTGTGATTCTCTAAAGTACTAAAGAGTCATCACAGTCTTGAGTGAAGGAAAGGACAAAAATAGCCTCGCATTTATCTCTAAGGTGAGAGGGTTAAAAATAATGTCAAGTAGGGAAGTTTTAGAAGTGCTAGACAAATAAAGCATGTGATTACCTCAGGGAACTATTTCTTTGGCAGTTTATTGCAAGACCTTGAATAAAAGAAAGCATCTTGAAGTTTAGAGATGGACAAGTTACTTTACATCTGTATTATTTATTTATTTTATTTTATTTTATTTTATTTTATTTTCTACGAGGTTAGAAGCATTTTTTCTTTCCTGTTTTTCTTTCAGCTTCATAGGTCAAATATGTCCTGGCTTGGTCTCTCTGGTTAAGTCTAAAAGTAATCTACATGGATTAACTACTTAGCATGCTTTCTCATGTGTTTTTTGTTAATGTTCTGGTGAATAACTTGCAAGACAGCATGGTGTAGTGGGTTTACATGGCAAGGTTTTGGTAGTGGGGGACTGCAGGTGTGGCTTCTGTGAGAAGAATCCAGAAGCTGCTCTATAAGGGCCAGTTTCAGCTGGCTCCAAAGGGACCCACCGCTGCCCAGAGCTGAGCCAATACACGACGATGTTTGTGCTTCTGTGAGAGCAGATTTAAGAAAGGGGGGAAAAAAACCGAACCCAACTGCCGCACAACAGCAGCTGGGAGAGTGAGGAGTGAGAAAGTGCCTTGCAGACCCAAAGGTCAGTGCAGAAGTAGGGCAGGAGGTGCTCCAGATGCAGCGGAAGCTCCCCTGCGGCCTGTGGAGAGGCCCCTGGTGGAGCAGGCTGTCCCCCTGCAGCCCATGGGTCCCACAGCGGAGCGTATCTCCACACCACAGCCCACGGAGGAGCCCCTGGTGGAGCAGGTGGATGTGGCCTGGAGGAGACTTCAGCCCATGGAGAGCCCCCACAGGAGCAGGCACCAGGCCGGAGCTGCAGCCCGTGGAGAGGAGCCCATGCAGGAGCAGGGGATCTGAGGGGAGCTGCCACTCATGGGGGACCCGTGCTGAAGCAGTTTGCTCCCGACGGATGGACCCCGTGGTACAGACCTACGTTGAAGCAGTTCTTGAAGAGCTGCTGCCTGTGGGAAGTCCACACAGGATCAGTTTGGGAAGGATGGCATCCTGTGGGAGGGACCCCATGTGGAGCAGGGGAAGAGAGAGACTGTGAAGGAGCAGCGGAGATGAAATGTCATGGACTGACAGGGCCCCCATTCCCCCATTCACCTGCGCTGCTTGGGGGGAAGAGGTGGAAGAGGGTGAATGGGAGGAAGGTGTTTTTACTTTTTTTTCTCTGTTTCTCACTTCTCTAGCTTGTTAGTAATAGGCAATAAATGTCTCTAATCTCTCTACATTGAGTCTGTTTTGCCCATGACGATAATTGTTGCGATAATTGAGCGATCTCCCTGTCCTTATCTCAACCCTTGAGCCCTTTTTATCATATTTTCTCCTTTGTTCCCTTTGAGTAAGGGGAGTGAGAGAGCAGCTGTGGCGGAGCTCAGCTGCCCAGCTGGGTAAAACCACCACACATGGTTGAGGATTGTTCCTAATGGGCAATACTGGCTAGCAGCTCTATTTTGGAGAAGAGAGATGTATCTTGTCGATGTGAACCATAATGTGCCATGTACCTTCTGGGGCATGCAAGTGATGCTGAATTTATTCAGTTTTTCAGCAGTCTTTGATACCCATAAGTAGCTATGCTTGTGCCTTTGTGAAAGTCCATTACAAATTCCGTAGGGCAGAATTTGGATATCCCATTTTATTGAGTACCCTGGACTTCAAAATGGTCCTGAGGTACACTGGTTGGTCTTTCCCCAACGTTCTTCCATGAAGTATGGTTTTCATGTTTAAGTTTGAATAATTCAATAAATAAAATAGTTCTAGAGGTTTAAAATATTTGAAGGCAAAGTTTAAATCTTCCTGTAGAAGCAGCTGCTGGAGCATCCATTTTCTAAATGTCATAAATGACAATGACGTAAATATTCAGTAAAACCCAGCTTTTGGAAAAATATGCTGAACCCAACAGGAATACTGATGTGGCATGCAGGAAATAAGTAATCATGTAGCTGCTTCCTATACATTTATTTTAGTAATTGTTCAAATAGTGACGCTGATTGCTCAGTTTTATAATTACACAAATGGGTACTGGAGCTGAACTGAATGCCTTTTAGCTAAATTCAAATGCAGACTAAGCAGAGGTATTCGGAGTTACTCTGTATACGAACAGTAATTTGAGCAATCGATTTTTCTGGGCTTCCGTTTCTAATTATAATCCTCTTTGGTAATAACATTTTTAATTACTTATTTGACATCATACTTATTGCTGGTAACTCTGTATTATATGTCCATATGTTTGTTTGCTTTTAAAAGAGAGATCACACTGATTCCCATGATCACTCATCTATTTTTAATTACCAGGGTATTAAGGTTATTCAGGCCTTACAAGATTTCGCCTTCACTTATACTTTGGCAATGATATTGCTATTTTTAGTGTTATAAAGGAGACCTTGAATCTGAAAGACCAAATAACTCACTCTTGCTGTTAATTGTGGATATGCTACCGTGTGTCTTGACGGCAAAATTTAATCCTTTAATAATTTCCAAAGACTGATACCTGCTCAGCCTTCCTGTGTTATGTTAAAATCAAGGCTGGCATTTTATCAGTCACAACAAGAATCCACCATTCAGTCACATCTTGGGATCAAAAAAATAAACAGATAAATAAAATCAGTGAAGTAACATTCTCTTGAGTCCTGAGTGAATTTACCCACAGTTTACCAAGACGAAGACAGGCATCTTATATGTGTGAATGAAGGAAATTATGATCAGTTGTTGTGAAGTCAGCAGTAATGTTGTGCTGTAAGAAAGTTTATACCTAATGTGTTTTTACTAGTCCCATACATTGTAAGCAAACATTGTCCAAATACCAACAAGCCATTCATCACCTTTCTAACTGGTCAAGGGCAGAGAGAAAGAAAGAAGATACTCACTTCACCAAGGAAGTCATTTGATGAGAATCTATCATAATCCCATACAGTCACTTCCAGTGTTTTCTTCTTCAGCTGCAATTTAAGTCAAAAGAAAATTAACCCCATTGCTATCATAAACTTCAAAACAATTATGTATGGTGGTATCTTTTAATTAGCTCCTCATTGTACTCTTTTTTATAGTGACAGATGGACAGTTTTGTGACCACCACAAGAGCCAAACTGATTTTCAAAGCCCTGTTTTTGTACTTCTGCAGCTTTTCTCATTATCAAGTCTGAGTGGTCTGAACTTCAACATTTAGTTCAAGACCATTTTAAACTGAAATTTCATATGTGTTATTTAAAACACCCTATTGAAATAGCCTCACCTGTGATGACCTCGCTTTAATACCTGTACAAGTTCAGTGCAGTCAATGAGACTCTACAAATGGTCCGGACATGGACAAGTTTTACCACCAGGCAGTAATGACAGCCATCAAAATTTATTATCTGCATACTGTGTTAAACATGATAGCTGTGTCAAGCACCCTTCTAACAGGCTAACATAAGAAAGAAGTAAGTCTTTTTATCATAGAATCATAGAATATTCTGAGTTGGAATGGACCCACAAGGATCATCAAGTCAAACATATGGTTCCACACAGTTGAATTAAACCATAATTCTGACAGCATTGTCTAAATGCTTCCTGAACTCCAGCAGGCTTGGTGCCATGAACACTTCCCCAGGGAGCCTGTTCCAGTGTCCGACCACCCTTTCACTGAAGAACCACTTCCTAACACCCAGCCTGACCCTCCCATGTTCCAGCCCCATGCCATTCCCTCGGGTCCTATCACTGTCCCCAGAGAGAAGAGCTCAACGCCTGCCCCTCTGCTCTCCTCGTGAGGAAGCTGCAGGCCTCCATGAGCCCTCCTCTCAGCCTCCTCTGCTCTGGGCTGAACAAACTAAGGGATGTCTGCTGTCTGTTGCTCATACATCTTCCCCTCTAGACCTTTCACCAGAGGTCTTTATACAAAAAGGTATCTTTCACCAAAGGTTTTTATATGAAAAGATATCTCAAAGCAGAGAAACTGACGTCCAAAGCAGTTGACCTTGTTAGAAAGATTGATCTGAGTGTCATCCCAGGGATCCATGGGGACAGATGGGAAGAAGAAGGTTGACTGATGGTAAGGAGAACAAGATTGAATATTGGTGTTGTATACTGGAGCAAAAGGCTAGCAGAGAGGCAACAAATAAATTAACATGACTTAACAGAGGGAAGGACAAAATCATGGGGAGTATGAGATATCTGTGGAGTCAGGCTACAAAGTTGTAAGTGAAGTATTTGTTGGACACTTCTAAGTATTGCTAAAGAAAACAGAACACTGTTCACATACTTGAATAAAAGAGATCACAACCAGAAATCTTATGTAATAATCAAGGTCATCATCCCAACAGAAGCTGCTCTGATTATTAATTTGCTGCTTGGGAGAAAGGGACAAAAAAAGATTGAGTTGTTGTTCAAAATCATAAGCTATAAAATTTACTGTACATTACATACACTTTCAAGAAGAGCATAATTTCCCATTTACTTCCGCTTCCCCTTGGTTTAATATAACACAGGTTCAGACAGTTTTTAATAATTTTAAATTGCCTTTAACTAATAATTTCATCTTATTATTATGTATTATGAATATCTTTTGGTCACAGCTAATTTTAGAAAAATGAACAGCTATGCAAATCCAGTTTCTTTAGAAATCATATTAATATCAGCATATCCCAGTAAACTCAAAACACAAAAGGAAATTGTGTTACTTTTTAGCATCTATGATGTATTCTTTAAGAAGGCAAAAACATGACTTGAAAACTAAGATTAAAAACGAAAAATAATAATTGAGAGCAATTCCTTAATCTTTCTTTGTTTTAATCCTACCTATTTAGGCTACGCTTAACATATTCTTCTTAAAAATACCATGCAAAAAGTAAGCAAAAAGTTGAACAAGGGAAAGGTTCTGTCTTGAATATCCTTTACAGAATAGATGTAAAGGGGATTACCTTGACTAAATAAAATTTATTTTCTTTGCTGTTCAAAGAGAGTATCAAAATTGCAATGTGAAAACTAACCTGAAAAATAAGTTGAGCAACCTGTGGTCCATGCTACTTTTAGTTTCTTGGGTGATACTATTTTCTGCTAGATGCTATACTAAGTATATGCATTTTTGCCCTTAAAAACAGGAATCACATAAATACTTTTCAGAAATTCATTGTCTCAACCTCTGTTATTTTGAGAGGATATAGTTGTTAATTGTTGCAAGTTATGGCTGTGCAAGGACAGAGAGAAGAACATATAGATCCAGAGGAAAAACAAAACAAAACAAAACACAACACAACATAACACAACAACAACAAACAAATATGGAGCTGCAATATTTTTTTGTGGAAATGGGAAAATAGAAGATTTTCCAGTAACTGCAATCCTACTTTGCTAGCATTTTTTATGGTAATAAAACTGTGCTGAAAACTTGCAGTACTCTACATTTCTTTGAGTCATCTATTTTAAGCCTCTTAATTTGATAAAGCTTTTATGAAATATTATGACAATGAAAAACCATCAAAACAGCTTTATTAGGCAGTAAATGAAATGAGTTTTAAAGAGGAGGAAAATTTGCTTTTCTGAAGATGTATTTATGTACTATTACTAAGGGCAAAGAACACTCAATGGCTAGGGATTTTAAAAGCAGCCATTATACCGTCACAGGAAAGCAAGTTTTGCCTTACATCATCCAATTTTAGCTTGTGAAGACAGAGGTTCAGATTCCCATCAGAAATTTAACTGACAGCATTACTGAAAATGATTTTTCTGAAATGGTCTCCATATGACAGTAGGCTCCTACAAGTAGGCAATGCATTCACAAGCAAATGAGAAGGTGCACCTAAAGAGGCAGAGCAGTTTGACCCAGATGACTTTACAAATGTTGTGAAGCTAATTTGAGTTTAAAGAACGTTACAAAAACAGTGCTACTAAGCCACAACTAATTTTGGACTTTGCCTCATGGAAGTGAAAAATCAAAAAAAAAAAAAAAAAAAAAAAAAAAAAAAAAAAAAAAGAGAGAGAGAGAGAGAAAGAAAAACACCTAAGATTTGCACATTATGACATGAGAAATCCAGTTAGCTTTAGGCTGCTGAGGAAAAACATAATTTAAAGAAGAATATGCAGAAACAGACAATGTGAATAATATTTTCTCTTACTGATGACCAAACCAATGCCACATATGACAGAAGTGTCTGTTACTAGATTTGAATGTCTAGAGGTCCTTTGGTGTTGTGACTGATAATGCTGGCCCATGTAATTAAAATGCATTACTTGAAATATTTGATGGATTCTCCTTGGGAAAGCTTATACAACTTATGACTGGAAGAAAGACATCATTTTAATGCAGTTCTTTTTTTCTCCAATGCAGAAAGTAAATTCCTATAATCAGTTTAGAAATATTTTAAAAGTTTGCAATCTCAGTCAGGATATTTGATGAGTAGAAATAAAGGCATTGTATTAGCTTATGCATTATACTTATTTATGTTTCCATTGATATTTAACATTTAAAGGTACTAATCTCTATAATGCTGTGCTTCAGTATGCGGGAGGACAGAAAGACTTTTGATAGATAATTTAGGAACTTACATTTTCTTGTCCAAGATTTATGTGCCAGCACCTTGCTGATTCATATGAAATCTTTCCTCACTTCTGGAAAAAAGATTTAGGCTCCTGAATCACTGAAGGATCTTGAATATAATACTCTTTCTAAATATATTATCTTCAATTTAAGAATATGAACAATAGCAAGAACCATACGCTTTAATGAATTATATCCATTATTTAAGGAAACACTTTTGCCTCCTTTTTAATAAATAAGAAATTGAGGCAAACAATGCCACATCTTATATTGTGGTCATACATTAGACCAGTGACCTAACCAGTAACAGAACTTTCAACTTTTATCGTCTTCTGAAATCATACTAAAGCTTCTTTTCCTTATCTGAGTACGCACATGACTTGAGTTAGCAATTATTATGCAATATTGTAATGTGTGTACTCAGTATTCTTGTAAAACCGTAATTATCTACACTTTGTTACTTAAAAAAAAAACGTCAAATTACTAAATATTCAGTTTAATTTATTTCTTTTTCTCTGTTAAAATGGAATGTACTATGTTATAAAACTAATCATTCTGACCTTGAAAAAGTCAGTTTCATTTCAAAGAGAGATGTATTTCCCATAATTATTTTCACTTTAATTTCAGCAAGGTTATGAAAGAGTAAAGGAAAATGGAAAATTGTACAACTAGCTAAAGTCTAGACAGTGACATTGAAAGGACTATATTAGGAAATATTTAATGATACTTATTTGCTGTCAGCAAGCAACCCGTGCTTTGATGGAGGATAAGGAAATGCTTCTTTGAAGAAATAATATTTATAAAGACTCATGAGTTTGTGTTAGGGAATGACTGCTAACTCTACAGCTTGGTGTTGATGCAGCTATGCTTGTCTGTTGGCCAGAACACTCATTTTCAGTCTATCATGATTATTATCTTGCATTTCTCTTCATGCTCCTAACTATTGTGAAATTTCTATGCATGAGAGCTATGAGTGCAAGCAATGTACTGTTATATGGTGATAGTTCTTTAAACTGTAGAGGGTACTTCCCATCACGGTGGAATTAGTTGGTGAGTTATGAATGTAGTTTATTGTACATTCTCTAAATCAAGGCACTGAATTTTACACAATATAAGAAACACTGACATCAGTATCTTACCATTAGATAAAAGACATATAAGAAAACACTATTGCCTGCACACACTTCTGTGTGAGAAGACAAAATATACAATATATGTGATACTAGGATGAAACTTATGCATTTATAATTGTAAGCACTGCATGAAAGTATGAGAGGAAGAGAAAAGGAGATCTGCAAACAGAAAGCAAAAGTTCAAAGAATTCAATATGTAACCTAAAAGCAAATTTCATCAAGCAATAGTCAAAAGACTGACATCAAAGATATAAAGAGATTTTCTAACATATAGATCTCTGTCCAATAAATCCTAGACTAAGATTATCCAATTGCCAAACAGCCACTGAACATCCAACACCCTTAATTACAGCTCTGGAAATGTCACAGAAGAACCAAAAAGCAAATTAAGTAAACTGAGGAGTCTTTCTTAAATGGGAAGCTCAGACCACGTTGTTTGGAAATATTGCTAAGACTTACCAAACATTCGTATCAAACACAGAAGACCTAGGGTTTATAATGCAAGAATACAAACCTCATGTTTTTTTTTATTCCTTAGGCTTTCACTGTCAGTGAACCACCATTTATGCAAGCCTACAAGAAAAAGCATGCAAAACCCAGCAAATCAAAACCACTATGAATGGTTAGATGTAGATAACAGGGGGCCTCTAAAGTAAATCTCAGGTAGCGCCCCTAATGGCAAGAAGATGTGTATGTTGCATGAGCAAGCATGCAAGTCCCTCTGTGAGAGGGGTTTTGCTCCATGCAAAATATGATGTTTTAATCTATGTTCATCTCAATGAACAGGAAGAATGAATAAGCAAATTTTAAGTTAGCAAGATAATACTGAGGTCTTTGTGTCATGTTGGAGAAGTATATTAAAAGCATTGGAAATTGGTTCATGAAAGAATCTGATCTTTGCAGGCTTTTTTTCTGAAGTACTGAAAAATTAGATGGCCTTGAAAAACAAAGCTGAAAGCATCAAGAACAAAACACCAAGAAAGGCAGAAAGATTTGGGAGTGCATACAGATGTTATTCTATAAAACATGCTTCATAATTTAAACAGGCTGATCATTTTGTCCATTGTGCCTTCTTCAGACAGTAAAAGGTCTCTTTAAAAAGGAAAATGGAGAAAAAGAAGACTGGATTGCTACATACTGCCTCAGTTAACCCCCTGGGTCAGTTAGAGTTATGAAACAACTAAGAAATAGACACAGAAGGCTTCCGTTGAACTCTTCCCCAGATGTGATTTAAATCTTTCTGTAACAAGGAAATTAAATCTCTTCTGAATTTTGTTGAACAGATTCATATTTCAAAACCATTGCTGTAAATTATTGCTAAATGTAAACGCATCTCTACATTTCATAAACATTTTTGAACAAGAAAATGTTTGTAAGACCTGTGTTTTCTGTGAACTTGCATGGTATTTGGAATCAAGAGTGATGCTGATTTCTGCATCTACTTCAGCAGCTTCTGTCTGGATTTATCCCCTCCCTGTGTTCCATAACCATTTTTAGAAATAACACATCCATACTTACGACATGCTTATGAATGTAATCCACACAAAAGATCATTTTTATGAATAGAAAGAACAAGAAAAGAGAATTGATATAGTGATCTCTATCAGAGGCGAGGAAATAGTTACAAATTTCCCCTGAATTTGGCAAGATTTCTTAGGAGTTCACAAAGTTGCCAGTGCCACTGCACAATAAGCACTGCAGACCACATAAATAAATATAGCAGCAAATTGCACTGAATAGTATTACCACTTACGCACCTGTTCCACAGAGATATTTTTATAAATGACAGTCTGATTCCACTCAGGATTCAAGCTTTTCTGCACATACTTAGTTCTCCGCTTGTACTCAGCACTGAATTTGAACAAAGGAAGGAAACATCACATTAACAATCTTTTGTTTCTTTCAGTTCTAATACAAAACAACTCCTCCTCCCCACAAAAAAAAAAAAAAAAAAAAAAAAAAAAAATCTCTCTTCAGTGGGCTATTGCTGCCTACAACTGTGTCTACATAAAGCATCAGTCAGCGAATGCACATATGCAATTCTCTCATTGTATGTGTTGTGCTCTGACTATAAATGAAAGTGATAATGCACTGATTTCTTTTCCAAGACCATCTTTCTATTATCACTTTAAAGTACCAGGAATCCATTATATTTATAGGTTATAGTCTCTAATTACAGGATTGCCATCTCACTAGAACATTCATTGAAGACCATGGGGTAAATAATATCCTGTTAATGATAGAAACAATAATTTCTTATTGATCCTGTTCTCTGCCTCTGCCTCTAACTGCACTGGAAACAAACATAAAAGTACATCAAGCTCATGATTGCTTTTATCAATAGCCAAGAATAAAAATTTGGCTGCATAATCTGTTTTTAAAAAAGACTTGGCAGTGCTTTCTATTGTACTTTGCATTTCCTGAGGATGGGGAAAGCAATATACAAACCTTTAATAGCATATGGATTCATCTAGTGCCATGAGCTTTGATGTCTGATCTGCTTCCATTCCAATTTTAATTTAACATAAATTTTAATGGATATCTCAAAAGAGCTTGGTAGGAGAACATAAAAAGCTTTCAATATTTTGAAAATCCAGCAAGATATAAGGCAAAGAACTTGTTTTTGCTACTCTGCAAGTTTAACTTGGGTTCAAATGTCCTACACAGTACGGTCATACATATTACATCTGCTACTAGATCCAGGACCTTCTCCAGCGCTAAGACCAAATCACAGACTCATAGAATCATTAAGGTTGGAAAAGACCTTCAAGATCATCTGGTCCAACCATCCCCCACCATCAATGTCACCCACTAAACCATGTCCCTAAGCACCAGGTCCAACCTTTCCTTGAACATCCCCAGGGACGGTGATTCCACCTCTTCCCTGGGCAACCCGTTCCAACACCTGACAGCTCTTTATGAGAAGAAATGGCACAGAAAGACCTGTATCTGCCCTATTAAACTCCCTTATGGTACCTTTACATTAATATTTGGTAGTGTGGTTTTCTCCTGATTGTCCCACTTCTGACTTCAGATTGAACCATGTTTTGGTTCAAACTGTGGTACGGTCTCACAGTTGATGAACTACATTCCTTTCATATGAGATTAATACAGAAGATGCACTCCCGAGGCTCATTTAATCAGCCAGACACTAATGTGTACTGTGCATGGTACCAGGCTGGTGTGAGTCCAAATTAAAGTTATGTGAAACATGCCTGTGTTTCATTGACACGTATATACCAATGTTGGGTCTTCAGCACCACCAGTTTCATTCTACAAACTCAATACTATTGTGCAGTGCTCACTTCTAATTATTCTGGTGTGTGCAGTGGCCTTATTCTTGAAAAAGGGGTGGCTATATCCAAGCTGCCTACTAGACAGCTTGGTAATTCCCAAAGTGGGTCTATAAACTTTTTTGGAGAAGGCTAGTTGAGCTCGGCAAAAATAATGGCTACCTGTGGCCTAAAAGTTTAACAGTATTGATGACTGAGTTCCAGTTCCCAGGATTATTTCAAAGTACTGCTTATTTTATTAGTGCAGTGTATGGGGATTTTTGTTGTTGTTGTTGTTTGGTTTCTCAGTTTTTCATTAAGACTATTTTAAAAGTGTAAATGTAATAAATTACTGGTTAAGATATCCTATATTTTACTTTTCTTTCTTTCTTTCTTTCTTTCTTTCTTTCTTTCTTCTGACTTTTGTAATTCTTAGAGGATTGTTTTACATTACATATATACAGAAATACAGCATTGGACTTGGTGGCTGTACACACTAAACTCTCCAGAAGTATTCCCAGTAAAAGTAATAGTACTGCTTTTCAAAAGAATTCTGCAAAAATTAAAATGCAACATCAATGATTGTATTAGTAGGTTCTGGATTAGAAATTTCCTCTATTCCTTCTTTTTCAGCTCTCAGTAGATTTTAAATCTGATCACTTGCTTAGATAGCCTTTTTTCATGTTGTAACTGTCCACCGTCCATTGAAAATATTGGTTCCCACGTGCTGAAAAGATACTGTACTGAATATATGGAAATATTTTGTTGTTAATGCAATTAAGCTACTGTGTACTAAAGGAGACTAGGCACAATGGATCTGGTATTTATCTTAAATCTCACGAAGTAATTGAGCTGAGTACCAGGCAAGTGTACATGGAGAACAACCAATGTCAGTAAATTACTGAGCCACTACAATTAGAACACAAGAGCCAGAGTCCTGAAGGGGACATAGCATCAGCTTCTTGAAACTGGTATGTCAGCAAACCCATCAAATGTCACATATATTGATACTGTGATAGTGGAAATGCAGTATAAGAACAGACCATACTACTCTGCTTCTGGGACTACACTGAATAGATTCTGAGTAAACATAGCAAGGAGGCCTCTTGATACATTTAGATATTATTAAGTATGAACAATAATAAACCTTACTGACACTTCCATACTGAAAATTACAGCTCAAATATTTTTTTCTTTAAACCTAAGCACGTTTTTGTTTCTTTTGAATTTTTATTTAAAAATGATTATTTCCAGTATTAATTTTACTTTCAGTAACTCATTTCAAATGTATATATCTTATAAAAATAATATTAATTTTTACATAAAGAATGAATACTGATATGCATTTTTTTCTTTCCTTTCTTTTAAAGAGTAATTTACGATGCCTAGCAAGCACCACTTCATTTTCACAAACATTACAAGGAAAAGTTTTGTCTCTTCTGTCTCTTCAGTAATAACATATCAGAGTTGCAGAAAAAGGTACAACATAGATGAGCTCAAGGTAATAAAATATTTTTGCTCTCAATTATAGGAAAATGAGTCCTCTCTCTTGTCTTTTCTTACTCAGGTTGTCGGTTCTAACCGATATCTTTTAATGAAAGTCACTTGTAACCGTTTTTGCTCTTATGTTTTGCTCATAGTCATTCTACATAGTTCCATTTATTTTTGAAAATATTTTATCTATTGATAGCAAAACATGCTATTCACTGTCTTCCAATTTATTGAAAAATGTGAAGGGCATTGGAATTTGTGAAACAAAGTATCTGTCTGCCTCTGCTTATGAGAAGAAAGCAGCAGCTGTCTATAAGAAAGTTAGTTGTGTCAGCCACTGTGTACAACCACATCTTTTTGAAAAAAAAAGTTTCTTTTTTTCTTGTGTATCAGTAAGAGATGGATGAATGAAAATCTAGGGGGATCAAGACCATATGGAAGAGAAAGTTATTTCTTCGCAGTTTTGTAAGGAAAACCTGAATCCTTTTAGAAACTAGATTTTGATAGCATATCCCATTCAGTATTGCACTTAGATCTTTTAAACTCTTCTGCAGATTTTTTTTCCTCTGCTCTCTGATCTGAAAAAAGTATCCTTTTCACTCAAAATCATCATGAGATTACATTGATCCATGGAGAGATATGAGACACTGGCAAATGAAAACTGGACTAGCAGCATCTCTTTCTTTGACCTCATGGTACTCTTTAAACAATTGTTCTGATCAGCTATTAATGAAATATTAATTTATCTAAATGTCTTCTGTAATCCATTTACTTATTACCATAATGAAGCTAGGCTAGTACTATAGAGCTTGGTCCATATGTCATAAGATCTATGCTCATTTAAAAGAACTGTTATACTTCTTTTTGAAGTAAGAAAGGTCCCTTTGTGCTATCAACCAAGAAAGTGAATCCATGATATCCGTCTCTTAGTCCTGGATTTTCTTTTACAATATTAAAACTTCACCACCTTTTCATATTTTCTGATTATTGTTGAAAATATGTGAGAAGCTGATTCAGGTAGTGTTGAATAGTAGAGTTGTCAGAGAAGTTAAATGTGTTGTTAAAAGCATAACTCTGGAGTATTTCCAGTGAAGTATCTGGATCAAAATTGGCTGGGGGGAATAAGCCCACATTCATGTAGCCTATGGTGTGGATCCGTTGTAGAGGGAAGCAGGAGACCTTGATCATATGTAAGGAGGCACAGCCCCAGACTAAGCTAAAGGTCTTTAAATGTCTGAAAGGAAGGATCTGACAAAAATATTAAGTTCATCTTACTGATACACCTTCCCCCCAACAACTGCCATTAACAGATGGTGATGCTTTAATAAAACATTCATTAAAGCTAATCATACCTAGTATGAAATAATTTGCACTTGAAATTGTCATAGAGTATGCTGTGTAAAAAGATATAAACTGTATTACTCTTTTCTTTATCTTTTCTCTATGCTTCCCTGGTTACAGATTATCAATATATAATACAACAGAAAGTGCAATGAAAAAAAAAAGTATAATAGAATAACTGCAAGTAAAATGTGGCATTTAAACACATTCATTTAATAATTCTACTAATGAAGACCAGGCTGAAGATAGAGCAGATCTGTTTATTAAAAAGCCATCTGTTGACTTGTTTGGTCAGCTTTCTACTTTTAAAGAAATGCAGAGTGAAAGCTGAATTTCTATTATCGTGTATTTATCCTTGGTTGATACTAGTGTATCTTGAGAAGAGAATTTTGCCTTATGTTTCCAAATCCAGGACAAACAAAGCACTAGTAATTCCAGTTACTAAAAATTCAATTACACTGAATAGCCATTTATGTGTTCAAACAGCTTTAAAGTCATCTGGGTGATTATCTAGACTGATACTTGGCATTAAAGTCTACATGCTGTGAAAAGCACAGAGAGAAAAATATTCCACCTCACTTCCAAGCAATGCTGTTCCTGTTGGCATCTTGAGACAAGTTCACTGTGAATTGTTTTACAACTTTCAGTGAATAAGAATGAATTTTTAGATATCTATGACTAAACTAGATTCTTGCAGACATCAAAGGAAATTTCATGTGTCATCGGAGTTTGGGCCTAAGATATTACTGCATCAAGGCATACTAAATACTTGTTTCAATTCCTTCTGACCTGGAAATGAAGTTCATTAGAGAATAAACAGCAAAACCATGCAGCAATCGTGTCATCAAGACTTAAGAGAAATCTGTATTTCAATGCACAGGCTGATCATAACATCATGCTTGCATACAAAAATGAAAGAATAAAATTGAAAGACAGTACACTCTACCTTGCATTTTGGACAACCATGACTTGTCTGCATACCCAGCATTAAACATAGTTAGGAACACAGGAAGCAGCATGAGAGAAAATGAGAAGAGAGAGATGAAAGAAAACATAAATAATGGTAGTTTAGAGTATCAGAATCAAAGGAAACAGAGGCATTACAAGGAATAAGCAGTCGTGTATGGATTGAACTACAGATAAAATATATTTATGAACAGTTCTAGTCTCTGCTTTCAAATACAAGTTTTGCACTTTTGAGAAGCTTTTCATTTTCATTACTCCCAAAAGCCCCAACCTACATATAAAACAGTAAAATTGCCATATCTTAAACCCAAATAAAACTAAAATCCAGATTCTTCGTAACTTGGCCCCAATTTTGAATCTATATTTTGATCTGACTTAGAATTCTGCAGGTTGAACAACTCTGTAGTTCAAAGCCTTACTTCTACATCATGAATGTATCTGCAAAATTCCCAGTAAGGTTGATTTGACAAGTATTTGAGGAGAGTCTTAGGTGCATTAAAAAAAAAAAATTAAAAAAAAATTAGGACCTGTTCCCATTATATTCAGTAATAGTTTTGGGCCCAGTTCCACTGAACAATATTGAATACTGTATAGCTGGAATCAGCAAGCTACTAAATACGCATGCTTTAGCTTTACCATTTGTGTGCTTTTAGCTGTGCTTTCCCATATGCCAAATGCTAAACTGTGACTTGAGCACGCACTTTCCTGTTACTTTGAATAGATCAGAAATACAGATTTTTAGTTACGTGGTCCCAGCCTAAGAGTCTTTTAGGATGAGTGTGACTACACAAATTGAGAAGTTTGCAGGAATTTGTCTTTGCAAACCAAGGTCTTAGTTTAGCTTAAGGTAATCAGCTTAATTTTAGATAAATCTACTGTCAATTAAGTCAGCAGTATTTTTACAGCTGCTTATACTTACGTATATGTGCGAAATTCTGCAAATTTAGGGCACAAAAAGAGTTATAATATTGCTGATACAGAAAAAAATATTTTTTAAACAGTAATTGGCTATTTGTAATTACAGTCAGAGTTTAAAAAAGCAATGGTCTATGAAAATACGGTCACTAATTTGTATAGTCTTTAAATACAAAATGACCAGAATTTCTAAAACTATATCTTAGCTCTTAATAAATAAATAAATAAATAAAACACATGGAATGACTGATTTCTGTCTCATATTTCTCACCTTTAATATTATACTGCAACCTCAAATTAATCTCAGCTACTGTGATTGTGCATGTTTGCAAAACTGTTCCTTGGCATGTAGATTTTTGTATTACAGAATTACAGTACAAATCATTACACCCAAATTCATGCACTTCAATACAAGTTAGAGACAGATTTCTAGGGAGAACTTTGAAGTCCATATATTTATTGCCTTTCAGCAGACTGTTATTCTCTTAATACACAATTTTCCATGTATTACAATTTTTAAATGGAAAGATGGGAAAAAGAATAGATGAAATCTACAGAAATGATCATGAAGCCCCTGAAGTCAGTAGCAAAGTATAAACATTCACCTTGGAATAGAGTAAGGCTCTCCATTAAAAATTTACCATTTTTCCGTGTGTTGTACCTGTGCTTTCTAGAGCATTAAACTCTCAGTTTTTTTAACTAATGACAAGCAACAAGCCCAAATTTAAAGAAAGAAATTTCAGGTTAAAATTTCTCCTGCACTTACCCTCTCCCTGGAAGAAGATAAACTTTAACAAAGGGGTCAGAATAGCCATTATTGTCTCTGGGAGCAAGGTTTCTTGCCTGAAGGATGTGGATGATAAGGTTGCCAAGGTGTTTGTCATAGTTGATTTGAAGCTAGAGAAGGCATTTAAACACAGCAAGATTATTTTTGTTTTTAGTTCCTAAATGATTTGACTTCTCTCCAAAATCCTTTGCATGAAGTGAGTATTAGACCCTTAGTTTTGACTGGAAATAAAAACATTGTGGAAGATTCTGTCTCTCTCTACTGGCTAGAATGAGATGCTAGATGATTATGTTGGATCTTGGAAGAAATTTTTCTTTCACAGTCTGCCAGTATTGTTTAAAACAAAGGACACAGACATATTGATCTATTCCATTCAGTAAAAATTTGAACACTTGATATTCTGCTGAGCAATAGACTGTTTACTCAGTAGAAATTACACACATACTGACTACCCAGAGCCCAAGCCCAGGAAGTGTGTTATAGAAAATAGAATCATAGAATCATCTAGGTTGGAAAAGACCTTCAAGATCATCAAATCCATCCATTACCCTGACCTACCGAGACCCATCACTAAACCCTTAGTGTCACAAGTGTTATGGTACCTAACAAATTATGGTATTATGGATGTTATAGTACTATGGAAAGACCATATCTACATAGGAGAGATAGACAAATACAGGAAACAAAAGACAGAAAATTATAGAAAATTAGTCTTCATTTGTTCTGCTTCTCCCAGTTCCACTGTTTTAAAAAAACTAGAGTAAAACCAGTTTACTTAAAATATAATCACTAATTTGGCATTGCATGGAAATGTATACACTGCATCATGAGAAACTCCTTATAGTCTTTGATGTAAGTAGAGTCCAGAAGGACTCTAGCAGAATACCAATACAGTATGCACTAGAGTCTGTGAATTGATGAAGTAAACCAAAATAACTGCACAAAGGTTAAAGATTAGAATGATTTTCACTATATTTTTATCATTTTCAGGAACAGTAGAATTTTTTTGTACTTGTTTGTATTTCACTAGCCAACTTTAGAGAGGAAAGTGAAAACCTATCCTGACTTACACCTCATGTTATTCAATCGAGTTACATTTCAAGGGGTAGAAATTCAATAATAAATCACTTAATGGAGATTGTTTTCAGCACGCTTATTCAACAGGGAAAATCAGCCAGTTGAAACAACAATTTACACATCAAGAATTACATATTTACCTGAATTTCTCCAGTAATTGGATGGGAAGCAGACTTCATACCTTCAGTGGGCTGCCAGATTAAAATACATAAACAAATAAATACATAGGCACACAGTCACTTATATGTAAATATGCATATTGGAAATAATAGATTCTCAAAAATAACTTTTTTTTATATTGCAATATTGCCACATACTTTCATTGTCCTTATAGATTTTCTCAGGGTGTTGGATATGAATGGGTTTTGAATAAGGACAACACGGAGACTACAAGTCCTGGACAAGAGCATGTTGAAGTTAAGGTGGTGCACTGCCCTTTTCAAATTAGCTGTGAAGAAACATCTCCCCAGTAATTCAGACCTGAGGACAAGACATAACGAGAAAAATCCCAGCCACACAATAATGCAAAAGAAAGCAATCCAAACCTGCCTGGTTTTCATCTGGAAGTCACTGAAGTCAGAATGTTTCCTCAGAGTGAGTCAGTCTGAGCTGACCAACAAAAGGCCTCAAAGAGGCCTTATGCATCTAACTCCTTATGCCAAAGGCAGGGACCTATCTGACCATCATGCCAACTTTCACGGTCAGGCTTAAATGGTTTACATTTCCCATCTTTTACCTCTACAAATAGATGTTATTATTATACTAGAATAGTTCAGCTCTTATACTAGTACCAACAATACAGACAATGCTACGAACTAACTTGGAGTGAGTTGTGCTGCAGCTACAAAATTTTTGCAGAATATTATAAATGCTCCATTTTTCAGAAATCTGAATAGCAAAAATAATTAATTGTTTCATGCTAATTGTTTATAATACAGAGTGTATTAGAAGTGATGCTGTAGAAGTAGTTCAGAGAAAAGGGAAAGGGCATGTTGAATTTGTGTTGGGACTTCCAAAGGCAGTTAAAGTGAGTTGCCTTTAACTGTTCAGTTACTTTGCTGTCTGTCACCTGCATGTCTGTAAAAATAAATGTACATTTTTAACTCCCTCAATTTCTCTATCATCATTAAGTCTCTGTATTCATAGAACACATAGAATCATAGAATCACAGAATGGTTTGGGTTGGAAGGGAGACCTTACAGTTCACCTAGTTCCAACCCCCCTGCCATGAGCAGAGACATGTCCCACCAGACCAAGCTGCCCAAAACCTTGTGTAACCTGGCCTTGAACACTTCAAGGGGCATCCACAGCTTATGTGGCAACCTGTGCCAGTGCCTCACCACCCTTTGAGGGAAGTATTTCCTCCTAACCTCTAATATAAATCTCCCCATTTTTAGTTTATTACCCCTTGTCCTGTCAGTATCTGCCCATGTAAAAAGTCATTCGTTCTCCAAGTGACTTTTCATTATTTGTTGTTATTATATTATCATATATTACATTTTCAGCTTGTATTCATTTACAAGGCTGTCTTCATTTACAAGGCATATTAAATATTTTTTCCCTCTGATGTCAGCTGATTTAAAACTGACTGTGAAGAACTACCCAAATATTTCATAGAAATAATCTATTTTATTATTTCATGAACAATTTAGGCTGAAAGAGACCTCTGGAAGTCATCTGGCCCCCAGCTCTGAGCAGGGCCAACTTTGAAGTTGGATCTGGATTTAAAGGCAGAGATGCAAATAATATATTTCTTTATCAGGGCCTCAGTGAGGATTAATTTGAAAACGAGAAGTATTTCACTGCTGGCTTCTCTAGGAGCTAAGGGATCTGAGGATTTAAGAACACAATCCATTCTTCAGGACATAAAGACAATTAAATTTTTCCATAGGACATATATGGATGTAATCTGTACCACAGAATGATCTTGCATTTACATAATAGAAGAGACCGGTCTGCACAGGATATACTCTCTTCAAGGCTCCCAAAGGTTAAATATCTTCTCTAATGGCTAATCCAATTTAATTCCAATTTCTTCCAATACTCCCCACACACACTCATACTCCATGTAAGAGCCCATACTTTGTAATGCTGTTGCACCTCATGGAGAAGGTTGTCATTACCACGATGTGAAACTCATGTAAATGCCAGGCTCTGATATTATGCATTATCACTCTCTGTAGTAATGGGACAAAGTATTAAATATGAGATATACATTGCAGAATATCAAAGAGACTCCTACAACATTTCTGGAGGGTATATGCTATACCAAAAGCTTTTTGTAGATCATTTTGTGTTTTGCAAATCTAAGAAGATTTTACTTGCTAAAAGGAAGAGCTGTAGTAAAAGCAAGTTACAGGCAGTTTGAATATTGCCTGTCATGAAACTGGCAAAAGTAAAGAATCAGTGCTGCAGTGTGCCTGGAAATGCTTTCAATCCAAGGCAGAGAGGCATTCTGGAAAGGACGAGAAGTAGATTTCTCTTCTAAGAAAGTGCAACACTATTATGAACTTGGCCTGCAGTCAATGAACAAAAACTGTACAAGTCAACAAGAGCTATGTTTGTTATGAAAGGAATGCCTCTCAACATGATTTTCAGAAATAAGCAAAGAATGCTTCAAACAGTTACCTGATTAGTTTTGACTTTTGCATCCCTTACATAAAGGCTTTAATTTATTTATTTTCTTTAATCTTTTCAAGCATACAGCTGAATTTTCATCAAAAGACTGTTAAATCCTTTGTGAAGAAGGAAATGAAATTTATGCATCTAACTTCAGGTGATCAGCTTCAGTGTCAAAGCTGGGAACTTAGTCTTCTCATGTGGACACAGAGAGGGACCTCTCCAGGATACAGTATGTATCAGTGATTTATGTATCTCCACACACTATTCACTATTCAGTGAATTTAGAAGTGTGAGTCATCAACCGAATGAAAGGTCTTTCAGTGTGAATGGTGACATCTGCACTAAAATACCCTGCACTTTCATTTACATGCACTCCATGCACTTCAAAGGCAGGATTCATCCAGTCTCATGGACTGTACTTCAAACTGTATTTTTCTCACTGGTAAACATAAAGCAGATGGCAAACTAGTTCATACATAGATGTTTACAGTATCTAGCATAAGGTGTGATGAAACCAACTATTAACCTGATGATCATGTAATTCTGACAGATCCCTTAAGTTAGATGCACTAAAACTTGACATATAGATTTAACACGTGGATCGTAGACCTGAATTAGTTCGTAAAAATCTATGGGAATTCTGAACAGTCAGAATTACTATGTGATGAAAACTTATCAATATATTTACACTTTTTGTTAACTTGCTGGATGAGAGAGATTTTTGTGTTCTCCCCTCACATGAAAGTAAAGTGAGCATATTGAAGAGCTATCTGATATGAGCAGGCACCATTTGCTGCTTTTCATTTGTATGGTACCTAACACATTTGTAGTTCAAATCACAGTCACAGCTTCAGCAGCACAACAATTCAGTAGTAACCCTATAGGGATGGGTTTCTTGTAAATCTTGACAGTCATAAGAAGATAAATAATAAAGATACAGAGAAATAAATATCTAGGAAGTGTGTTGTTTTGCAATGTGAAGCTTTGCTTCCAATGGTAAGACAGTGAGAAGCTGAGTATCCAGGACAGCAATCAGCTTTAGCTATCTTGCAAATTTCTTAAGCAAATGCAGCCTTCACAAGACTGATTTTTGCTTCAGGCTTTTTTGAGAAAATAATGAAAAATGTAATAGATGACTTTAGGATCTAGTTTCTAGTTTTGACTGTGCAAAAAGGCTACTAAATTCCCACTCTGCCCTCTCCAGGTGTGCAGGTGGGAGCACAAGGAGAAGGAAGTTCAGCTGAGAAATGGACAGGATGTGGCAAAGAAAATCTAATATTATGCTCAACAAGTTCACAGGAATTATCTGGTGACAAAATACATTTTGACAGTGATTTTTTTTTTCTGTCTTCCCCTAGCTTTCAGAGAAATGCTTAATATTGCTGTGAATATTCACAGCTTGTAACACTTCAACAGTAACTTAGTACTGAGTTGGAAATTGCAGTCTTAGTAATACCAGCTTCTCCTGTGAAACTAGTACCTCACCATTATGTAGGATGCAGTTAAAAAGATACAAAAACAAATAATAAAAAGAACAATTATTTTGATTTAAAACAATAACATTGTTTGAGGAATCTGTTTTCAGAGAGGGTCCAGTCTTGTATGACCTTGGGTAAATCACTTAATCTCCTTTCCTTGTTTCCAGATTCTATGTCTTCAAAGTAATAACCATCACTGTCATGGAAATGGATTCATCAGTATGTGCTCTTGGCTACACAGAAGAAAATAAATAGGCAACTTCTTATTGTCTTCAAAATGTTAGTGCTGCATAACTGGCAAGTTTCGTACCTTGCTGCTATGTCGCTTTTTGCTGACTGAAGGAGAACCAGGCTGACCAGGGCTGGGAATAGCGCTGGAGGTGGCAGAAGTGGCTCCAGAATGAACATGTGATGCCTTTTCCACTCCTGAGGAAGCAACCAGAGGCGCCTGCTGTAGGGAAACCTTTTGGAGCTCTGCAGCCAGCTGCTTGGGATCAACCCCCGGGGACTTCGCTTTATCTACTGGATTAAAGGAAGAGAGCTCTGTGTTGATAATTGCTAGCACCTTCAAATCCATCTTGCCATGGTACAGGGACATGCTAATGATCTTTACAGATTTTCATATCATCTACTTGTATACTCTGAGGATGCAAAAGACAAATCATATAAAAGAGACGTCTCCTCATAACATCAACATCTGAATTCCAATCCTTCTATTCAAAACTCCATCAACCAGTGCTATTTATCTTACAAGCTTTCTGAGAAGGTTATTCTCCAGCTGAGAAAAAGTATGCCTTGGATGATCACTCTGCATCACACTGGAGCAAATCACACTGTTAAAGTCTGGCCTGTGCACAGCTGTCTCACTGTTGAGAACTAGTCCAGCATCTGAACTTTGCTGTAACAAGCTTTAACCTCAACTTTTTTTTTTTTTTTTTTGAATCAACTGGACATTCAATAAATCTGAATTCTGCTCCTGAGATTATTTATACAAAGATTAAAGAGAAAAGCATCTTAAAACTTTAGCACTGCAAATTAATCAAAATAATAATACAGCCCTACGTGAGACATCTGTGGTAGGACTGTAATTGTCTCCCTACCCCCAGCAATGAATGGGTAGAATTTGCTCTAGAGATGACAATTTCCATTTAATAAAGAAATGAGGCCAAGTAAGTTCCATACGTGCCTTAAAGTGCTTAGAGTTAAAATGACAAAAGGCCCAGCCTACTTTCTATGTTCTCAAAAGTATGAAAGGTTTAAGGTCTTTACTATAGTCTTTGATCTTGTTCAGCTAAGGTTTAGGCAACATAAACTATGTAAGTTTCTATTCCTAACCTATACACTGCTATGACAATGCCTGGTGATTTGTTTACTTGTTTGCAGATTACTGGGTATTATAGTTTCCTCAGAATTCTAAATTCCTTTTGTCCTGGACAGAGGTGAAGGCAATATGTTAGCCACCTCCTGGCTGCTAGGCTGGATTAGGTTTATCTTTCTGGAAGGAATGGCAAATGCTACTTTCCAAGGGAAAACAAAACAAAACCAACCAAACAAACAAACAAAAAACTCTGCAGAATCTCAGATGTGATGGCTAGAAAGACTTGGTTTGGCAGAAAGAAGGCACTCTACAGAGTGGTTCTATCTCAGAAACCACTGAAAGATGGCTAGACTAGGAGGAAGCATGTCTGCAAGGATGGGGAACTTACTTTTACTTCTGTTCTTTCTCGTTCTGAGTTTTCTCCGTTAATAAAAAATATATGTATCCTAGTTTCCGTCCTTTCAAAACTTAGTTCCAGTGTCTATGAATGCCTTTGGTGTTTTTGATCTGGTCGCTATGAAAAGAACTGTGGGTAGTTCTGCCTCAAAGCTCTGTCATACTCTGTGTTCACTTTCAGTTAATAAAAATAATATCAATTTCCATCAAAAGATAGCTTGATGGTAAGTGTTAAGTAATACTCCACATTTGTGACGTGCTACATGGTCACAAAATGGAGGATTTAATCCAGCTAATTTATGTACCTTTTGATACAAGAGCAGCCACAAAACCACTGAATACAGTATGGAGCTCTGGGTTCTAGGGTTGGGTGAAGGTGGGTGAAACATTCTTTTAATCTGCATTGAGCCAGCCAATGAACTGCTTTACTAGTTATTTCATGGACGTTAGTTCAAAGGTAGATTGGTTATGACTAATACCGTAACAGGCCACACGCTCACATAGGCCTCAGGACTTCTCATGCTTATATTGGACTGGTTCCAGTTTGCTAAGAACTTTGTTTTAGCTTGTCTGGCTGCAACAGCAATTGTCTAATGAACGGTTGGCTATGACTTTAATTTCTCTTAGTTACACTTCACCTTGCATAACTGTGTGTTTTAGGCATTATGCCTATTCTTAATAATTTTGAGATATAAAGGAATAACAGCAATTATGCTGTGCAGAATGACCTATTTCTGTTGCTTCTAGGAGTATGGGCCTTGGGTGACAGCAGTGATGCCAGGTTTGGGCACAGGATGACAGCTGAGGCCCCAGGACTCCCAGCAACTCACTGGTACTGACACTAATGTAAACTCAGGAATTTGGCAAAATCAATTTTAGGACCAACAGAAGGAACAAAGAACAAGTATCTATCATGTGCAAAGTGTACAATATCCAGTCAAGTCATGTGTGATGCAGAGCTGCTGACCAGCATAGAAAAAGCAGGGAACAAAGCATGCTAGAAAACATAAGAAAGGCCCCAAGCAGATCCTGAAGAGAAGAGGAAGGAGTCATCAATATCATCCTCCTCCCAGCAAGGAGAAGTCCAAAACTCTCATCACAAACATCACACTCCTTCCAGGAGATTCCTCCAGACACTGTTGACACTGCAAGGCCCCTGGAGAGAAAGCACAACTGTGGGACCCAGAGAAGCAGCAGAAGGGGGACCATAACACCATAGAAAAAAGGGGTAGTTAGCAGGACGTTTTCCCTGCATAACAAATTTTAGCTGCAGTACTGTTACTTGGATTTTCTTTTTATTAATTAGATGGTGTAGGCTGTGTCAGTATGGATTGAACTGAACTAATAATAATAGCGTCTGGCTTCATTTTGGTTATACTGTTCAGAATCACAGAATCGTCTAGGTTGGAAGAGACCTCCAAGATCACCTAGTCCAACCTCTGACCTAACACTAACAAGTCATCCACTAAACCATATCACTAAGCTCAACATCTAAATGTCTCTTAAAGACCTCCAGGGATGGTGACTCAACCACTTCCCTGGGCAGCCCATTCCAATGCCTAACAACCCTTTCGGTAAAGAAGTACTTCCTAATATCCAACCTAAACCTCCCCTGGCACAACTTTAGCCCATTCCGCCTCGTCCTGTCACCAGGCACGTGGGAGAATAGACCAATCCCCACCTCGCTACAGCCTCCTTTAAGGTACCTGTAGAGAGCAATAAGGTCACCCCTGAGCCTCCTCTTCTCCAGGCTGAACAATCCCAGCTCCCTCAGCCGCTCCTCGTAAGACCTGTTCTCCAGACCCCTCACCAGCTTTGTTGCCCTTCTCTGGACTTTCTCGAGCACCTCCATGTCCTTCTTGTAGTGAGGGGCCCAAAACTGAACACAATACTCAAGGTACGGCCTCACCAGAGCCGAGTACAGGGGGACAGTCACTTCCCTAGACCTGCTGGCCACACTGCTTCTTATACAAGCCAGGATGCTGTTGGCCTTCTTGGCCACCTGAGCACACTGCTGGCTCATATTCAGCCGACTATCAACCAGTACTCCCAGGTCCTTCTCTGCCAGGCAGCTTTCCAACCACTCATCTCCCAGCCTGTAGCTCTGCTTGGGGTTGTTGTGCCCCAGGTGCAGGACCCGGCACTTGGCCTTGTTGAACCTCATACAGTTGGCCTCAGCCCATCGGTCCAGCCTATCCAGATCCTCCTGCAGAGCCTTCCTACCCTCAAGCAGATCGACACATGCACCTAACTTGGTGTCATCTGCAAACTTACTGAGGGTGCACTCAATCCCCTCATCCAGATCATCGACAAAGACATTAAAGAGGACTGGCCCCAGTACTGAGCCCTGGAGGATGCCACTAGTGACCGGCCTCCAACTGGATTTGACTCCATTCACCACAACTCCTTGGGTCCAGCCATCCAGCCAGTTTTTCACCCAACAAAGCGTACGCCAGTCCAAGCCACGAGCAGACAGTTTCTTGAGGAGAATGTTGTGGGGAACAGTGTCAAAAGCCTTACTGAAATCAAGGTAGACCACATCCAGAGCCTTCCCCTCATCCACTAAGCGTGTCACTTTGTCATAGTAGGAGATCAGGTTCGTCAAGCAGGACCTGCCTTTCATAAACCCATGCTGACTGGGCCTGATCGCCTGGTTGCCCTGTAAGTGCCGCATGATGGCACTTAAGATAATCTGCTCCATGAGCTTCCCTGGCACTGATGTCAAACTAACAGGCCTGTAGTTCCCCGGGTCTACCCTCCGGCCCTTCTTGTAGATGGGCGTCACATTTGCTAGCCGCCAGTCGACTGGGACCTCCCCTGATAGCCAGGACTGCCGATAAACGATGGAAAGCAGCTTGGCCAGCTCCTCCGCCAGTTCTCTCAGTACCCTCGAGTGGATCCCATCTGGCCCCATCGACTTGCCTACATCCAAGTGCTGTAGCAGGTCGCCAACCATTTCCTCGTGGATTATGAGGGCCACATTCTGCTCCCCATCCCCTTCCACCAGCTCAGGGTACTGGGTATCCAGAGAACAACTGGTTTTGCCACTAAAGACTGAGGCAAAGAAGGCATTAAGCACCTCAGCCTTTTCCTCATCGCCTGTAACTAAGTTTCCACCTGCACCCAGTAAAGGATGGAGATTCTCCTTAGTCCTCCTTTTTGTGTTGATGTATTTGTAAAAACATTTTTTGTTAACTTTAACGGCAGTAGCCAGATTGAGCTCCAGATGAGCTTTGGCCTTTCTAATTTTGTCCCTGCACAGCCTCACAACATCCTTATAGTCCTTCTAAGCGGCCCGCCCTCTTTTCCAAAGATTATAAACCCTCTTTTTTCTCCTAAGCTCAAGCCACAAAGCTGTTATAGCTTTCAGTTAGTTTAAAAATAAATGCTCAGCTTTGTTTATAAGGTGTGGTCCTCTTTCTGCCCTTAACAAGATTTGGGATGTAACATCTGAGCTTACGATGCTGTTATCTCAGCTTCCATCATATCCAGTTTTCAGTTGCTATTCGGTGCTAAAATATTGAAGCAATGTCTTACTGCTCACCTGCCTTTACCGGCTCATGCAGCTCCAGGTGCTGGGGATTCTCAGAATCTGAGAGCATGTTCAAGTCCCTAAAAAAAAAAAAAGCAATGAGAAGCCTGAGACAAAAGAAACTCTTTCTTCATGCACTCATTTTGTATTAAGTAGATAAATGAATAGTGATTCATGAAAGAAAGCAGCTCCCAAGCATGGCCCCTTGTTAGCTGATACATATTTGCAGTGCTGTTAAAGAGCTGAGAAGAAAAGGTTCTTTTAGGGTGAAGTATTTAACGGATTGAATGCAATTTTATACATTTCTCATGATGTTTAAGTGACTTTCACCTGTAGGCTATTGGTAAAAGTCAACTTAGTGCTAAATTACCATCTTTTTCTGATGGCCAGTAAATTCAGTGGTTTGTATGTGTTTCAGTAAGAGGAGACTGTGGCTTGAAAATGGAGATATCATTGTTTGCAAAAGTATGATTGCTAACATCTACCTCAACTTATCATTCCTCTTGATTTGAACTAAGAACAAACCAGACCTCCCACACTCACACTGAACTCTTTTACTAATTATTATATTGATGCTTCATGCTAACAAATATTTTACCTTAACAACCGTAAATTAAAAAAAAAAAAAACATAAAAAAAAACAAACATGAAAAGCCAAAAGAATAATGGAAACAGAAAGATGGGGAAAAACTCACAGTCTTACACATATTTCTGCTTCCCCACTTTGCTGAATAATAATATTCTGGACTTCTTCATAGGTTTTTCCAGTCAGGGGAATGCCATTCCACTCCAGCACCTGCATTCCTAAGATGGCAAAACAGCATAAGGTCAAGTGCTCAGATTTTGACCAAGGTATCAGATAGACTGCTTAAACAAGAAGATTTGATGTGACATTTAGTGAAAGTTGTTTAAGTGGCACAACACATTATCAAAACCCTTTCTTTTCACACAGACGAGGTTGTTAAATGTTAGTGTCCCATCAGCTACAAATTACCTGTTTAAACAAGTCAGGAGATGAATTCCCTTCTAATTCAAAATGTACATGCACTGTGTGCAGTCTGGGTTGCAAGATATTGAAAAACTTTTGCAATTTCAAAAGCATGCACACCTACCAAAATGGCAAGAAACCAAATCATTTTATATGTGAGACATTTCCTGGCCAGCCATGGTCTTGGAAGATAGACAGTTCAATCCAACGGCAAATAGCTGTTGAGAATCTGAGCATCAAAATGGGACTAAATTTGTAAATATGATTTGATAATTCACATGCATTTTCTCTACTTTGTCGCTTAAAAAAATACAACTGGATGAAGGCAGTTGGGCTAACTGATTTTAAATGAAAATTTACTTCCACATTTCAAATACCAGCCAGGAAACATACATTTACATGTATATTTACATTTTACTTCCATATAATTTCTAATGCATAAACTGTCAAAATAGCTAAGCATAACAAATTCTGAAAGCTATGATAACAAAGCTATGATAAACAGGCCGGAAAAAAACTTGAATACTGATCTAATCTGTTGTGTCCCAGGACCATGCCAGGAGACTTGGTATGGAGGAAGCACACGTTATAAGGAAGTTTAACACCCAGTATTTGAAGAATCAGTCCCTCTATATATCATGAGGTGTATTCTGATGAGAAATCTTTTGGTTACAGTAAAATGCTTACAAAAAACAAAGTGCAGATTCATATCTGGGGGTTACAATTCAGGTTTTGAGAGCTGCATTCATGTTTTGAATAGTTAGTCAAAAGGATAACTCCAAAGGAGTTAACCTCTCACTAATGCACATAAGAATGTCAAAATCCAACTTTCAGGCTCTAGAGGTAAAAAATTGCTTAATGGGAAAAGATATTAAATTTTTAATATTCCACTAAAAAGAATGTATTACAAAACAGCTGAAAACCACACCATCCACACAGCAAGGAAAACCACAAACACTTAGCTTGCTACCACTTACACAGATAAAATTAAGTCTTCAGCTGGGTTATATTTTTATTTCAAAATCCTGTGCTGTTGCATATAACAAAAGGGAAAAATAATGAAGTGAAATGTGGAAATAAACTTACAAGAAAACCTGTTGTTAAAGAAAATGTAATGAGAAATGTTTATGGAATAAAACAAATTAAATTATTTGACAATGAAAGAAAATGAGAAATAAAGACCGTAACTTCATATTATAGCATTTTCTGTAGGATTCTATTATTTAGAATTTGAAATATCAGATTTTCTCATAACTTTTCTTAGAAAAATTTAGCAACTTGTTCACAGCAGTCAGTTTACATAAATACAAACTATGCAGAATGACTAAAAAGTGATGCTCAGAAGGCAGTAAAGCCAGCTGCTTATTGCCAAAATAGATTTGTCTTTCTCTAAAATTTAGCCCCTTTTATTCACCAGCCATTATTCAGAAGCATGATCTTGCTTTTGCTTGTTAGAGCAGATCTGGTTATAAGCTCAGTTCCTCTGGAATAAAGCAACAGTAATTATGAATAAATGCAGTTCCCCCAGTTTTTTGCCACACAAATGTAACAGCATGCACTGTCTTTGGAAGGCTTCTAGAAAGGAAGGGACTGAAGTTATTTTCATTTTCTTGTCAGTGTGTGCCTTCACAAAGCCACCATGGCATCGGATGTTGAGTACAATAGTAAGAACCACTTAAATATGACAAAGCAATCCACCACTTCCGTGTATTAGTGGCAATGAACAAAAATAAAACTGGAAAGTTTTAGATGTTTGAGAAAGTGAATAACATCCTTCTCTAAAAGACGAGCTTTGCTGACAAAATGCAGACAGACACCATCCTAGTTTTACCACATCCTCCCTGCATGGCTTCTGAAGAAAAAGTACCCAGCTAAGTGTCCATAAGGCTATCATCAATGGGTTGTTTTAATTTAAAAGACCAGCAGGAAGAGTCCAGCAGAGCACTGCTACAGTGCTGGGATGAGGAAACCTACTCTCATTTCCACCAGTGAGAGTTTCACTACAGAGTGCATCACAGTAACTCACTTGGTCAGTAAGATCAAGCACATCTGAACAAAGAAGCAAACTGAAAGGAAATTGAATCTCAATAGCCTCGGCTCATGCAAAGATCCATTTAACACTGTCAGTATAGGGGTAAATCTCTTTTACTGTCTGCCTTGTGGATTTACAAATGTTTAAAATCAAAGCTATCTAAACATGATTTAATTGTTCTGATTGATAGCCCTTGAGCCTGAGAAAAATGTTTTTAAACAAGAAGCTGATTTCCTTTTTTTTTTTTTTTTTTTTAAAGGAGCTACTGCTAAATAATAAATTCTCTTGCAGGAAAAAAAAAAAAAAGTGCTACAAAGAAAACCCTAAGAGGTCTAAGAGGTAATGTTAGTCTAATAACAGAAAGAGAAAAAAGGTACTAAGGAGCCACTAAGAGTGAGTGGTGATAAAGTTTTTCGCCTAAAAAACAGCCACATTCTGTAAATAGTCTTTAGTAGTCATGACATATACACATTTCCAAAACTTCGCATGCTTCAAATCACCTGTGCTTAGCAGAAAAAACAAACAAGCAAACAAACAAAAACAGGAAGATGAGAAATCATACATTGTTCCACGGCAACTCTACTGACTGAGGAAGAGCTAGTAATTACCCTGATAATTGAATCCACATCTTCTTGCATCTTTCTTTATTATTATTATTATTATTTGTAATAATTGGGACAGCTACATCTTGCAATGAGAGTGCGTTACAACTTATTTTTAGAAATATCAGCCCCAACATTCTGCAAATCAGCTTTATACATCAGGATCTCCACCCTACTCTACAACATGTGCTGAAATACTATTTGCTCAATCTTTTTGAAATCTGCTTCGTGGTGAGATTTAGAACTTGGAATCAAAATAAATAAACTACTTTCCACTGATTACAAAATAATTATTCCAGAGAGGGAAACTCATACATGCATAACTGTCATGAAGATATCCAAATTTTGCTGGATTAATAAAAGCCTTTCCCTTCAAAAACTTACTACAGTCATACTGTATCAAAAGTGGCAAACACATCCTATCTTTGCCTACCATGTTCATATATTCTTCCATATGAATCTGCTACTGGCCACAGCTGGAACATGATCAAAATCTAAATGTACATTTGCTCTGAAACAGTACAGCCATTCTGTCCTTATTTATAAGGACAGTACTTCAACATCTCCTACACTTGTCCTAGTTGCTGCTCTCAGTGGTTAAGCTAAAAGCTTGCTCCTGAAAGAGGGCCAGTGCTTGTGCTGTGGAAGCAAGGAAGGGACCTGCATTTCATCAAAACCCTCACAGGAAGGAGAGAGTAGAATTTGGATGTCTTACACTATAATACCATACTTTTTAATAATTTAATGCTTAAACTGTTCAAGATTGCCAGACTCTTTTTAACAACTGGTAAAGTCTTAGCTTTTTATTTTTGTACCACTTAAAATAGGCCAATTATTTGTTCACTGATAACAATAAAAAATGAAAACTGTGCAGAAATGATTTCCTTTTTTTTTCTGACAGTTTGACTAGTTATTTGACAGCTTGTGAAATGGAAGTTAAGTACTGGTGAAACTTAAAATCTGTTTGTAATAGCGGTGAGTCAGGGGCTATTCAGAAGTAGGTTCGATCAGCCTGGGGATGAAGGTACTTGAAATAATTACCTGCAGTCCTTGTGGAGCATTCGGCATGCTTTGCTGATCCTGGACAGATCTATGACATTTTGGGGAAAGAAAAAAACCCTGTGTAGAAAGTTTTAATAACGTGGGAAAAAAAGATGAGTTTGGGATAAAACCTAGGGCCAGACTTTAGTTTATGACATGGTATATAAGTTCACAAGAGTCTGAGTAAACCTATATCCATCTATGAGGAGCTGGAGTACTGAAACTTTCCTGGACTGGCCATACGCTTCAAAATGGTAATCTTCTGCTGATAATTTTTATTGTCTATGCTAAAGAGCTAAGCCCTCTAATTGCTGCTATTTAGATTTGTAAACATCATATGTGGAGCAGATGTTAGAAAAAATTCTTACATAACAGCAAGGACTACATTGGCTTCGCTCGCTGCTCAGTCGTGCAATGTTTACAGCTGCTCAGTTGAATTGTGCAAAATGCAACTCACCACTAATGTTCAGCTGCTTGCATAAAATTATGCACTTTTTAACTTTCATAGGCTTGCGGGCTGCACTTTTAAATGTTTTCATAAGTTTGAAATACAAAGTATTGCAAAATTGCATATTGCCCTGAGAGGCTGCGGAGTCTCCATCCTTGGAGGTGTTCAAAACCCAATGGGACACAGCCCTGAGCAATTTGCTTTTGCTGACCGTGCTTGGAGCAGGGTGCTTAAACTAGAAGATCTCCAGAGATGCCTTCCAGCCTCAGCTGTGATTCTATGTAAAATAGTTAAATTTTGCTTTATGGACTATGTTAATGCTTTACCCACATAAACTGTAGCTTAATGTATCAAAGAAAGGAGAAATAACCAATTCCGGGGATATTATTCCAGATCAGAACGAGTTCAGAATGCAGCCCCATGAATTAACTGATGTGCTCTGAGTGTGTTGTTTTTTTTTGTTTTGTTTTGTTTTGTTGTTTGTTTGTTTTGAATAGTTTTTTTTTTCACAAAGCCAGGAAATATTAAGTGACAGTGAAAAAGTTTGCAATATTAAATAATCAGAAATTAGTTCCATTATTAAACTCTGTGTTTGTCTAGATCTCATAGCTTCTTTTAATCCGTTGGTTTACATTCAATGTTAGAAGTTAGATATAATTGAGTCCTGTATCATGGACCACAGAATTTAGGAGAAACTTAAACAAAAACTATTTTTCTTTGTTCTCTTACTTTTTGCACAGGTACTTTATAATAGTTCCTTTGGATAGGCTCTTCATTAAGTAAGAATTAATTAAACTAATCATCTGTCATCCTATTTAAAACAGAACAGTAAGCAAGATCTGAGAGTTGACAAAATGGACAATTGTAGTATGACCACTGGTTCTATGAACTCCATTAACATTCCTGCTGGTTTGCACTAACGCAAAACATTGATTCAAATATTTTTTTTTTCTTTTTTTTTTTTTAAATTAAAAATAATTTTAAAAAACCAAGTTAATAGGTACTGGCTGTAAAACAGCTTTGGACCAAAGTTTCCTGTGACTACACCAGGAGTGATGCAGACTTTAGAACGCGTGTAGAAATGACAGCTTCCCTCAAATGCCTGTAATAGGAAAGATTCAGAGCCACAACCTTACACTATTTATAATATTGTGTTTTCATATTCAGAATATTTTTCAGCAGAAACATAAGCTCTATGATAACACCAGGTAAATGACTACTTTTTCTCTGAAGTGAATTTCAGTGAAGTTGTTAGACTTGAGAACATACATGACTGATTTATCCACAGAAATAATATGGCAAAGATGAAAATATCTTAAGTGACTGCTTCAAAATATCTCATCTAAGACAGAAGAGCTACTACTATCTTCCTTCTCCGTAACTGGTGAGTTCCTTGGCTTTGCATTAAGATGATAAGCACTCTTGAACATTGTTATTTTCATTTACTCCACAGAACTATGCAGTTATCAGTTATTTATATCCCGTGAGTTCAGACAGAGCTGTCTGGA
Organism: Cygnus olor; assembly: GCF_009769625.2. NCBI lineage: Eukaryota > Metazoa > Chordata > Aves > Anseriformes > Anatidae > Cygnus > Cygnus olor. The sequence continues at coordinate 10,160,152 of NC_049169.1, read as the reverse complement.
GAGGTTTTTGTTATTTATCCTACAGCCTTGAGAGAAAAGCTGACTATATGGTATGAAAGCATTACTGAAAAAAAGGTAAGGCAGAGCAAACTAAGAAACTAAAGTATCAAAGATGTTTAGGGTGGTTGGATCATAATAATTAAAAAAAAAAAAAAAAGTCTTTGTGGGTTGAGCATGGCCTGGATTTGGAAAGATCATAGCATCTGTTCTTACATATATTCCAGCATTCTTGTATAACTTCTTTTTTATGTCTGTTTCCTCCACAGTGATCAAGGGCAGAAATATTACTTGCTTCATGAAGATTTGCAAGGATATATATATTTGAAGAGCTTGTACTCTGCTTGGGTGCTCTCAATAAATGCATCCTTCAGTCCACTGCCTGGGTGATAAAGCTGTGTTGTTTAACTGAATATCATTGTATACAAAACATTCCTATCCTAAAAAAGCACAACAAAATTATAAAATATGCAAAAAGAATAGGACTTGATATTATAGTTTCTGACTGTCAACTGACAGACACATATATATCCCAGTTTCCATGCATTTTCAGTTATTTTCCACATTTACTGTCCTCTTCAGATTTGCTTTTAAGACACGAGCTGACTGCGGGATTAGATTTTTAAATTGAAAGGAATGTGAAAATCATCAAAGGATCTTATTTCTCTGAATATGAGTCCCAACATTGTTGCTTCAAATAGAGAAATACTAAACTGAGCCACTGAACATCTCTTGAATTTTATTCCAATCTGTATCACAATGAACACTATTATAAAGTTAATCTTAGTCATATTTTCTACAATACTATATTGCAGTGCCTTCTATTCAGTATACCCAAGGTGCCTCAGAAGTGCTCTGTCACTATGAGTTAGTAATTACTTTGAAAAAATCAGACAATACATATATAGAAGTTTATTTTTTTATAAGTCTCAGAATTGTTCTCCTACTGCAATTTAAGTTACACATTACAATATTAGAATAGATCCTCTGGTCTTGGTTATGCTATAATTATATATGCAGATTGTTGGGGTTTATTCTCTGCTTCTTCATAGTTTGCCTGGTTTATTCTTATGAAAATAAATAAGTCAATTTGATTTGTTTTATTTTTTCACTCGTCTGTCTAATGTCCACAGTGGAAGAGAAAATTGGGCTCTCTAGGCTAGATGATTCTGTCAGTAAAGTGTGAATGTTAATGTCTATCCATTTCATAGAATTGAAATTCAGAAATATTACTTTGAAATTCCAGAAAGTGCTATAAAAGTTAAATGTGCACTGAGAACAAGGAGGAACAGTATCAACTGCAGTCTGACATTCAACAATAAATTACTTCATGGTCTGTTTTCTTCACTTATTTTGCTTTAATTTCTAAACCTTTCTAATGGTTAAAAATAGGTTGATGAAAGTCAATGTGTTAATGTATTTCCTTGTACTTCTAGGCATGAATCACACCAAAACTCATTATTTTTTTGAAGACACCTTAGCTTCCTCTTCCATTCATCATTCATATAAAGGCTGAATATTTTCTATTACTACAATAATTATTATATAGACAACACTCACAATTATTAAAAATGGACATCATCAGATAAAGATGATAGAAATGGTCCTGCCTATGCCTCATGGTTGTTATTCTGCTACTGTCAAATAACACTGATAAAAGTACAGCCAGAGTAAATCAACCATGCGTCTGGGGTGTACTTAGCATCTACAGGCAACCATGCAATACACCACAAACCAGTACAGCTGAGGCTATCAACATAGTCCTAAGCTCTTCTCTAATTCATAGTCAGCTTTCAGGTTTCTAAACATATGTAATTAGCACATGGTGTTGTAGGCCACCCTTCAGTTTGAACTATGCTAGCGAAAAAGTGATGAAGTGGATGTACGTGTATGACCTGAATTGAAGATCTTGACAAGTTAAAAGAAGATTAGAGTCACTGCTTATGATAAAGAGTTTCACCACTACTCTACCTTCAGAATTCATAGATTAGATTAGAGTTACAGACAGATAATTGGTTATATCATGCTAAATAAAATGCTGTGGTGAATTGTAACTATTACGCACTATGTTTCAGAAAAAAAAAATAAAAAAATAAAAAATTGTCAAAACAGAATCTTCACAGAAACTATAGCACATACTGTACTTATTTCCTTGCAGTAATGAGAATTTATAATTTTGCCTGAGAGATGAGCTTCATGTAGAGAGCTTTAATTTAACTGAAAATCTTAAACATTTCATTATCAGATTGTGTTGTCAAACAGCATCTTTTTTCTTTTTTTTTTAAAAGCACTATATTATGCTAACTTATTATGCACTTCATAATATACATGTGTTATAATGAAAAAAGTCTGTTTAATTCATGGTCACCTGGAGATCAGTACGAACAATGAAGCTGTAGGAATTTCTCTTTGCTGTCTCCTTCATAAATGTTAAATACATAAAAATCTGATTTTTCCATGCCATAATAACATTATTTTCACAGGGGTTTGATGTCAGTTATGAATTTCAAATAGTATATCCCTGTCTGCATCCTATATTTATCAGAATTGGCATATTTAGAACTCAATAGTGTTGTGAGGTTGTTGGTTTTTTTCACTTCCATTCTTGAGGACAAAATTATTCTCATTTAGAAAAATACAGTTTCTTAGTACAGCTTCTATTGGTTGTACTTGAGAACAGAACTTGCTCGAGTGATGTTTAGTTTTGAAGTTTTCCTTTGAAGGGGCAAGAGAGAAATGTTACTAGATGCAAACATACAATTGCTGTGGAAGTTACAGTGTGTGTCTAAAAAGTTACTCTCTCTCTGTTATGTATTTTTCTCTGTGTTATGTATTTTCTCCTTAAAAGTACAAATTACTACAGCAAACGTCAAAATCTATATAAAAAACTATTATATTGACAAAACAGTTAGACTCCAAGCACAACTGTTCAGGTTAAACGTAAACTAGCATAATTTATCAGTGTTAAAATTTGTACCTTCAAATAAATAAATAAAAGCAAATTACCCACGCCTCATATTACCCACATCTCATGCAGGAAGAGGCCCATTGGCTTTTGCTAAAGTACCCATGGCCTGATTTTCCCTTTAACAAGAATAATCTCTGCCAACATGAAGTTCAGCAGCATGGATCCAAGCGTGACCCTGACTCTCCAGCCCCAGTAGCACTGGTCTGTACGCATGCCAATGGAGGACTTATACATGACACTCTGTTCTTCTCTATTGCTTCTCTTTCGTCAACTAAAATATCTCTCAATAATTAAACAAACAAACAAACAAAAAACCACAGGACACACTGGGTTCAGACCAGTTGTCTTTGGTACATCAAAGAAAGTGCAGATAAGATAGTGCTCTGTGCTATTCCAGTTGCCACTCAAGTGGCAAGAAAAATTGAGTGAAGAGAGAGAAACACATTCAGATTAGGGTCTCATCTTCTCATGCAGAGCTATGTAATACACAACTTATAACTGGTGCAAATTAACTATGAATGGGAATCTGCACATGTAGAACTGCCAGAAGGAATGATAGAGGAAGGAAAAGGAGATTCATGGCACATTGGTTTGCAGATCATCAATATCCCAATGCATTTATATGTGTCTCCTCAGGACCAAGCTCAGGGAAAAAAAAAAAAAAAAAACAAAAAAAACCAAGAAGATTAAAAAAGACATTACACAGCCACACTATAGCAAAGGACTGACTAAAACAAAGGTCAGGCTGAAGCCAAAAGACAAGGAACAGGACTGAGGACATGAGACCTGAAGATAAGTTCAAAAAAGGACAACGAATAACCCAGCAATGTTATCCAATAACCCACAGGTATAGGGTGGAAAAGTAGAAGATCACAACATCTATTATCTTCTAGAAGTGTGCAAAAGGCACCTTCAAAACCATCATGTATTTGCCAACTTAAGAACCCAAAAGATAAATTAAAGAAGACTCAGTAGCTATCATCCCTTACTCTCTGGACAAATAACCTGGAAACATGTATTCTGGTCCTTATAAGACAGGTATGAGAGAAAGGGTTTAGTTAGAATGCACAGCAGAGACAGAACACTAATCTGAAAGAAAAACTGTAATATCTGCTACATTGATAATCAGGAGAGAATGAATGCAAATTCCAGGGCCTAGCCTGCAGGTTACTCCCAACTGAGGAACTCCAACTTTCTACCTCTGTTGGGGCTTACTGAAGCCAAAGGCTCTTCTCATACAGATATGCACCTGTGGGGGTCTATCCTTGCTTGGTTCAGCCCTGTCTGGTCTGCAGCAATGTTACCATGAAGGGATTAGAGTCTAATCCAGAAAATACTGGAATTATTGCTACCATTTGAACATTCAAAGAGTGCTAGGAATGAGCAAAGGCCATTGTTATGCATTGGATGACAATGACATGTAAAGTCATGTATAAAAAAAGAGCAGAAAGGTTTTTGTTACTCACAGTAAGAAAACACCACAGTTTAAGTAAAAAGTTAAGCCTTCTTAATGAGAATGACTGAAGACCTTAAAATACCACTCTGTCATAAAGGATAGAGTGAGATCTTTACTTGATGTGCTCTAATAGGAGTCACTATGTCAAGTAATCATCCCCTAGGGTAATCATCCCTAAGGGTAATTTTATAGTGTTGATACTATGTGATTATTCAAATATAAAGTAGAATTTACTCACTATTACCTCATTTGTCAGAGTCATCTAACCTGAAAACTATGAAAACTGAATAAAAACTTCTGGCCAGAGGTATGCAGTTCTCATCCCCTCCCCATAACTATTTTGCTATCGTATACGTATTATTATTATTTGGGAAATTATACTCTTCATAATGCTAGTAGGTAAGTTAAATCCGTGATCATAAAATCATAGAATGGTTAGGGTTGGAAAGGACCAACCAAAAGAGCATCTAGTTCCAATCCCCCTGCTATGGGCAGGGACACCTCCCACCAGACCAGGTTGCACAACGGCCCATCCAACCTGGCCTTGAACACCTCCAGGGGTAGGGCATCCACAGCTTCTCTGGGCAACCTGTGCTAGTGCCTCACCACCATCAGAGCAAAGAATTCCCTCCTTATATCTAATCTAAACCTATTCTCTTTCAGTGTAAAGTCATTACTCCTTGTCCTGTCACTGCATCCCCTGACATAGAGTCCCTCCCCAGCTTTCCTGTAGGCCCCCTTTAGGCACTGGCAGGCCGCTGTAAGATCTCCCCAGAGCCTTCGCTTCTCCAGGCTGAACAGCCTCAACTCCCTTAGTCCATCTTTGTAGTAGAGGTTCTCCAGCCCTTTGATCATCTTCTAATCCGAGCTGAGATATTTTTTTCTGTCATGTATTGAGTTTTCAGTTAGGCATAGTTACTGAAACTATTTAAAAACTCATTTAAAATGTGTGGAACTTTTTAGCTAAAAAAAAAAAAAGTAATTCTTTATATTTTTTTTTTTTTAATTTCAAAAGGATATTTAAATCCTATTTTTTGTTTCAATATAATATTTACTTTAAAACTAAAGAAAATTTATCTACTATTTTTACAGGAAAAAATTATTAGAAAGTCAACTTTAATTTTTATGCTAATGCAGGTAGAGGTGAAAGATCAAAGACATGCCAAGATATGGTAGTAATGTAGTTTCCTACCTTTATTTCTTGTCAAAAAAGGAGGCTTCTTTTTATTTGTTTCTCATATTTTCCACCATTTCATGGACATTTTTATCAGCCATAGCAATAATCTGGTATTGCAGAAGTTCAAGGGTATAAGGCAGATCTTAAACCTGTCTTCTCGATAACAGGTATTGGTTTTGCTACAGGGAATAGTAATCTATTCATAGAGATTAAGAAACTCTTGCTTTCTTATGAGGCAGAAAAATATTTTTCCTTCAGAAAATTCTCTTTTGTCAGAACTGTAGAATTCTAACTATTGGAATGATTTGTTTTAAACCAACATTTGCTAATCTTTTTGTAGAGGTTATCTTGATATTTGTACAAATTCCTGACAAATAGCAGCACATCCTTAGCTGTAGGACCACAGTAGAAAGTATGTGGAGCAGATTTGTAATCTGAACCAAAGATGAAAATGCATAAGAGTATTTTTTTTTTTTTTCATAAAATTTTGAGCACATTTAAAACAATAAAGAGCGAGCATAAAGTATACATCTCTGCGGTAAAGAACTATCATGCACAATGAAAAAAATCACCCTTTTGGTTTTACCTTGCTTTGGGCCTTTAGTCAATAAGACAATTTTAAGGTGTTTAAAAGTAAGCATCTTGTCTTGTTAGCTGTCTAGGAATTTTGAGTAGCTAATTAATGAAGAAAGGCAGGCTTCTTTTAGGATGGTTCATCTCAACTGACACCTATTTAGAATGAGATGAATCACATCCCTCAGGGTACTCTTCTTTCAGTTGTGGTTTGAAAAGGAGAACATCATAACAGGATTAAAATATTTATTTTTCAGACATCATAAAATACATGCATTAGGTCCCCTGTTTGTCATTTAAAATCAGTAATCTAGCCTAGAAACAAAAATGGCCTTTATTTATTTATTTATTTTCAATTTGGCAAACTAGCAGCTGTACCTTATCAACAATAAGAACAACCTGGTAGATTTGGGGATGAAGAAGGTGGCCTCGGAGACTGGGTTGTAGTTTTGCTTCCACTGTAACCATTCAGGTGAAGAAAGGCAAAATAATTAGCCTCTTTGTGTCTCAGTTTCCTTCTGTGATAGAAAGTAGTGGTGGAAAGACAATGGCATTGTACACTAACTTTGAGATTTGTCAGACACTATTAGTAGTGTTCCTGCATCAAGAATCTAGCTAATATTAAGAGTTATGGGAGATAGTACTTGTGAAGTGTTAAGGGACGGGTATTAATTCTTAAAGATTCATACCTCTATATATTCCTCATTCACAAAGGATTTTAGTGAATTTAAGATTTTTCAACTTTAAGAAATCCAGGTTACGTATCTTCTAGACAAATAAGGGATACTAAAATTGAGGATTTAGCAACAACTCATATTTTTAACAGTAATTTGGGAACAGTAAATTTGGGAACTGGAAACACTGATTTGGGCAGCCTTAGCATGGCACCATGGAGCCTACTGTCTCTGTGAATCCAAAAGTGATATTAGACTGCCATTAATATCACTCAGCAGATGTTCTGAAAAATGGGGTTTATACTTGATTTTATCACTGAAGGAACTTGAAAGAACAAGTTCTTCAACTGAAATTTTTCAACTTTACTGTTAAAAATATGAGTTGTTGCTAAATCCTCAATTTTAGTATCCCTTATTTGTCTAGAAGATACGTAACCTGGATTTCTTAAAGTTGAAAAATCTTAAATTCCCTATCCTGGGAGCTCAAGAAGTACTCACTGTCTTGGCACAGCCTGAACTAAGGACTATGAGTTAGAAAAATCTGTCAGGTTTCTACCCATGACTTTGTAAATCCAGTCAGAGAGATCAGGCAGCAGAACTCGATGATCTTTATAGCAACTGAACTATTCTCTTCCACCTAGTTAGTCAAATTGGGATGGAAATTTGTGCATTGTCATATTTAAAAGTACATTGGAACTTGGAAATCTGCAACACGAATCAGAGAAAGGGAATTAAGCCTCAGTAACAACTGCCATACATCTCACAGTCTAATCCTATCAATAAGAAGGGTCCATGACACAGAAGTGAAATTTCCCTTAAAATAAATAAATAAATAAAAAATAATTAATGCTGCACCTTAGAAATCCTCTGCTATTTAAACATTTCCAATATACTTGTACCTGTCACATGAAGTTATTATTTTTTCAAAATCTGTCTGCACGAATTTGATCTGCAGTACTTGATCGATAAAGCAGCATTATTCTCACAAATAGGTCCATTGTAATAAGTGTAAAATTCATGCATGAAGGAAGAAATAGCCTGGTGAAGAAATGTTACTGGATTAGGCCAATGGTTATGCCATTCTCTATAGAGATCTCTTAAAGAAATTTCAGTGCACAATTATTGAAGCTATACTACACATTCCAGATGTGATGTGATTATCTGGCAGCTACATACTTAATCAACTTATGTGGGTACTCACATAAGATTTTAAAAATGGGCACTATTGCTTTTACCATAGCGTTTATATTATAATAAGTTGTGTTTTTTGTTGTTGTTGTTTGGTTGATTTTTTTTAATGTTATAATGAGCTTTTGGAACTCAAGTCAAAGATTGATATTAGAAGAACTTGATATGAGAAACATTATCTAGGCAAAAATAAAAGAAGTAATCTGTGAAGATGAAGTAATTAACTCTATGCAAGATAGGGGTAGGAGAGAATCTCCTCCAGAAAAGGAGTAAAATAATAAAAGAAAAACAAGTATTTTTCTATTTGACTATCCACACTGGTAGGTTTTTCTACTGCTGACACAGTCTCATTCAAATGTTGGATTTACATTATTCCCAGGAGAGATCTGGTGTACGTTTTTGACATGTACATGAGTTTCTTCTCCACGGAAACTTTGCAAAAAATAATTTCAATAGCAAATCCCATACATCCCATACAGCTGAAGTTTCTTGGAAGGAACTTGTATGATAAACGTGTTATTCTTTGTATTCTTTTTTTTTTTTCTGGTTCTAATAGAACTAGAAAAAGTATTATCATGGGAAAAAAAAAAAGCTTAAATTGTGATTGCTGACAGGAAGCAGATAATTGGGTGCATGTGTGTGGGGGTGAACGAAATTGAACTTTTGAACTCAAGCAGAAGCTTGCTACTTGCTAACTGCAACCAATATGGCCTGGTTTGAAATATTGAGAACACCTAGACTAAAGAAAAGTGACCCTTCCTGAGTCCTCTAGTTAATATGAGAATTGGCTTAGTGGACTGATCACACCACGTAGTCCTGCACTTTGGCTATTTTGATTGAGAAAACCAGGGGCTAGTGGATTTAGAAATAAGAGAGGGTGCTGAAAAGAAGTGCTCCCAAAAAGTAAGCATCTTTGGAAAGAAGAAGGGTGCCTGAAAAGAAGAAAGTGAAGATCCTGGGTGGAGGAGTGATCTGGAAAGTATGAAAGGCCCTGGAGATCCAGGAGATGGATGGAGACTAGTATCAGGGATGCCAACAGACTATGACTGTGGGTGACTGAGGTAGGCACTTGCAAGCAGCAGCACAGCAGCAGATTGCATGATGACCTGCTGGATCTTCTCAGGCAGTAGGGACTAGAAGGGAAGTTGAGACCTGGTTGAATGCAGTACTGATCTACGAGTGAGCAAACTTGAGAGAACTGGGCAGAGCCCTTACTCTGCCCTCCTTCTGTCTCAGACAGAGCCCTGTACCCACATCTTAGTCAGGTGGGCATTCATGGTCCCACCTGTGACAAGTTAGAGGGCGACTAAAGAGAAAGTATTCAGACCAATCAATTATGTTGCATTCATTGCTTGCTGGTTTTAGCAATCTGGGGGTATTTATTTCTTTATTTTAAACCTATAAAGATAAAGGCAAATTCATACTAGTTTTGGCATGCATGCTGATTACTAGCAGCTTCTATATCTTATTATTATTTACACCAAAACAAATGTTCTCTTATCAGCCAGTCCCTGCGTATTTGTGTGCTTCTTATGATCATCATTAACACACTGAATTGACTGTGTACACATCAGGAAAACAAACAAGAGTATGGTAACACATAGTATCTTTAGGCCTACAAATATTATGAAATAATATTATGAATATTATAGGAATGTTATTCACAGCCTTCTAGAGAAAGCAGGGGAGAAGCTGCTGTTACCTGGAGGATGAGAACAGATACCAGGAGGCCCTGCTTGTGGCTGACAACAAGTAGAAGGCAAAACAGTGCTGGTAGTTTAAGAACTCATTTTCAAGCCTTCTGAAGGCACTTTAGAGCTTTTCTCCTGAAGTAACAAAATACATTAAAGCTTTTAGGGAATAATATAGCCTATGAGATCTGTCTTCAGACTTCTTGAGGCCAAAGGATGAGGAGTTGTGTGATGAATCTGTGGTTGGGTAAGGTCAGGCAAGGAACTGGGAGGATAAGCTTTCAGCCTGGATGGTGCTGAGAGAGCAGGGTGCAAGTGCCTGTCTTGCTGTTTCCACCACTGTGTAGCAAAAACCACTACCTATACAGGCACCACCCTGTGCTGAAGCAACAGCAGTAACAGGCCTGTCTCTTTTGATGCTCTCGCAGTCTTAACCTAGCAACTACGCTAGCCTTACAGCAACCTCTGGGCCCTGTTTCTCCATAACTGCGTGTCTTAATTATGCATCAAACCTATGTGTAGATGCCAAACTCTTATTGAATTCTCAGCACCGAATATCCCTTTAGCTTTGTTGGGTATTTCAATGGCCTATTCTTGAAAAGCATGTCCCAAGTGAGATACTGGGTGTAATTTTTAAACAGACAACTGTGTTAAATTGACACTTCAGCTCTGTAGGGTCAAGCTCAAATGTGTAGTGTAGGTCAACAAGGACAAATGAGCTTGATCATTTCACTATTTAATCCTTTGAGACTGCTTTCATTTCATCAAAGTTATTGTACAGGTTGAAATATTTTTCCCAGAACTGAGATATTAAATTTATTGCTTTCAAACAATGTAACAAAGCAAAATAACCACGTGTCTCCCTTTATATCAAACTATTAAATATCCTTTCCCAGCAAAAGGAAGAAAAATAGATGTTGTATTTAGCTGAATAAAAAATACATATTTTCTTTCTTATAAAGAAAAAATAGGCAAAAACAACCTCTCCCCCAAACTGAACATTACAACTGCGAAACATTATGAATCAGTTATGTAACAATAGATGTAAATAAGGTAAATATAAGCGTGCAGTAAAAAATGCCAGCTGAGCCTAAAAATCCAACCAACACACTGAAGATAATAAAAGAGTAAAGTGCAAGTGACGCTGTATGCTTTAAAGATGAAAGAGTTTGAGCAAGTCTCCTTAGGTAAAAAGAATCCAAGAAATTGCTAAATTGTCTATCAACTCATCAGCATTTCAAAGGCATTCCTTTATCTTCACCAAAGCTCATAATTATTTTCTCTAAAATTAATGATCCATATTCATCCTTTTTTTTTTTTTTTACAGATGGTAATAAATATTGTCTTGAATATATAAAACATTTTTAAAAGAAAATAATATTTAAAAAGTCACTTTTCCCAGTTCATTCCAATAGCTCAAAGGCAATAGAAATATAATTGCCAAGTGTATTTCTTCTTTGCCAATTGCCTAGAGACCTGAAGGACCACTCCTAAATCTATTATAGCTACTCTATACCTCTTTCTTCACCAGCACATGAAAAGAACTGAACCCATAATGTGTCCTGAAAAACTATAAACACAAACTGCAGATGGAAACTTATTTCATTCACATACGCACCTCCTCAAAGCACGTGCTTTTACAAATTGAATTTAACCAAACCGAGCATGATTTTACTTGTTCCTCCACTGAGTTCAGTGGCAGTTGAGAACTGGGCTTGATGTCCAAATTGTAATTCTATTTCTAATGTCACAGTCAAGCTGGGGATTATGCTTACCAGAAAGTCAGGCTCAAACAAACAGAAGGAGATATATCTTATACTAAGAGATATATCTATGTTTAAGGAGCTTCAGCAGTAAACTTGTTTGAGGAGTACTCTAGAATAATCTGTCTCAATTTGACAAAAGAGCTAGATATATTTGACCTGCAAACACATCAGATCCCTGAGTAATTTAACTTCATGTGTGGTAATGCTGCTGAAATCAAAGCAGATTTTCATAAATTTAAAACTAAGAAATGCAGAGAATATTTTATACCTGTGGGGATAAACAGGCCTTTATAAATTCCTTGCAAAAGCATTCCTGTAGAGTTTCATATATTTGAAATTCGGGAGGCTGGGGGTTGTCCATTAGGTGGCGCCAAATTTTTCCGTATGTATGGAAAGTGTAGGCAGCAGAGAGAAGTGTTTATCTGCTAATAGCTGTCAGGTGCTCTCTCAGAGTCTTGATTCAGAGGCAGGACCTTGTCGGCATGTATCACTATCCACACAGGGAAGGGTGTGCTTTAGCTCCTGAGTGTAAAGCTGTTGTTATCAAATCTACTATCCTGTTTGCATCGCATTCAACAAAGGTCACTGTTGCACTTGAAGGTATTTCCAGTTCATTCTTTGGAGTTTTGCTCTTTCCTAAACATTGAGAAGTGTTTTTGCTTGTTTGTTTGTTTTTGTTCTCTTTTTTCTCATGATCTCTACAGCTACTCAATCAGAAGAGAGCCCCTACTTTTCAATTAATCAGTCAGCTTCAACTACACGAATTGCAGAGCTATTACTATCACAGAAATAGCCCAATATATCAAGGAACAGTACAGTGATTTGTGAATAAGAAGATGAAAAATTCTCTCTTCTTACTTTAGCATTGTCTAAGATTAAAACTCTTTCTGCTTCTTCATTAGCACCAGTCATGAAAGTCCTTGCCAAGAATTTTTCCTTTCACACTTGCTTTAATACACATCTCAGAACATCTCAATTCTTTCTGATCTCTTCAGATCCATTTGGAAAATATAATCAGTAAACATAATACAAAACTTTGTTGTATTTAGATGTACGTCAATGCTTATTTCCATTTAGCAGTCCCCGAACTGTGTATATCAGCAGCAAATGTATGAATGATATGGATAGATTCCACTTCAGCCACAAAATGACAGAAGTAATTTAGCAAGCTCAGTGCTCACACACTGATGAACATCGCTTTGAATGACTCATTTCCTGTCACTGTGTCATCTCAAAGGTTAATTTAATGGGGTTCTGTACAGCACATGATGTAGTAATGAAGCAATAATCAAGCCTTCTATTCATTTAGATGACTGGTCAGAACCAGTAAATGGCTCTGTCATTGCATTTGGGCAGATAAATGGTACTTGTCTAACTTTCCTGTGCAAATAGATTCTAATGAGGAACAGAAGAACGTAGGAGATTGCTTTTCACCACATTGCTTTCTACACACATCTAGAAATCCTTTGCTTTGGCACTAACCAGATCATCCCTTAACATCCTCTGTAGCCCTGCCTGTTCTTCAGTGCCTTGTGCCTGCCATTATGTAGATGACCTGCAGTCTAGCCCTCCAACATGGGACCATCCCAATTTACCATGTGTTTGTATTCTGGCCTGTCTCATATGAACAGCAGATAAGCTCATAAACCTGGGCCAAAGCACCACAATTGGGCACAGTGGTGCCATGGCACAAAACAGCAGTTGTTAGGAGTCTTCTCCTGGCCCTGGTGAGAAGTGCTCAGAAGGAGGGGTGACCTTAGACCCCATGGTGCTTCTGGGAAACCTAATCCTTATAGAGCAACAGGGCCAGTACTAAAACCAGTCCTGTTTGTCTGGGTATATATCATTGAAGCTTGGTCCAGACATAGTTCTTCATGAGCTTGGAGCAGTAAAGTGACACAAGTAAGCATGTAAGAAGAATCCAGACCCCTTCTCTTTGACTGTAATTGCCAGTTTCTTTCTGTAGATGTCTATGTCTGGATCTCCACTTTATTCCTGACGGCTTTACACTTCAAAGACTAAGGAACATCTATGGTACAAGCACTACTGCTACAAGATTCTACAGCTCTTTCTCTTCAGAAAAACTACCTTCATCATCTTTAAGGCTGTACTGACTTTTTAACACTTCTTACTTCTCAGCTATTAGCATATCCTTTTGGATGGGCAGCAATGAGTCCCCAGGAAAATGCCCTTTACAGCTATAACTTAAAGGTATGGACATAAAATTACATAGGTAGTTGGATAAAACTCACTTTCGATCAAAGAGCAGTATCATTAAATCAAATAATTTATATATTTCAGTAGGATTATTCTCAGCATTCATAAGTACACATAGAACTGCAGACTCAGTATTTTTGTGCATTATTAGCGACCTTTATCATCAGAAATACAAAACATTTTCTCTGTATTTCCTTAATATTAGGAATCAGCCACTTTTTTTCACATCTTTTCCAGGTCAGACTGTATTATTCAAACTTCTCATGCCTAATGATACCCAATTTGCCTCCACACCACATATATCACTTCATGCTAAACCAAACTTTAAGTTATAGTCATATATCATGCTTTTAGTTTAGTAACTGGGAGAGAGTCATTTCCTCACTCCCACTTTGAGAAAATCTACACCCTGCTCAGAGATTTCATTAATAGAAAGTTCAGCTGAAATGAGCATCACAGTCCTACAATTGGCTGGAGTGATTTACAGTTTCACTGGAAATAATTTTAAAGAAATTTACTGTCTTGTAACTTGGTGGTTTTGGGAATAACAGGGATGTATGCAACAACGCTAGGAAAAAAAAAAAAAAGTACAAGATCAACAAACGAAGTAACACACTGAGCTCCTGCATTTCCTGTTCATGTCAGCTAGGGGCGAAACTGCTCAGCACCTCTGACTTTTCCTTGGCATACTGTAATATTCATTCCTAGGAAAATGACACTTAACAACTTATGAATAGTATTGACTTGAGATGTTGAAGAGGAAAATCACCAAATGGAAATGTATGCCAAAGAGCGAAGGCTGGAATATCACAGTTCTTGTTTTAATTGTATGCCACATGGCAATACTGAATGAGAGAAGCCAATGTCACAGTAGTTAATTCTGGATGTTCTCAAAATTCATGATTTTTTCTCTACAATAAAGTTTTAATAAAGCTTTATTAAACTGTTAAGCTACTTAAAATTTAATTAAAAATTACAAATATATATTAAAGTGTAAAATATTTTCAATATTTACCCAATATCAAATTTAAATCTATAGATAATAGACTTCTACCTAGTTACCCTGTAAAGTATCCTCAGAATTAGTCCTATGAATCCCCTCGCATACACATAATTGTTTTCAGACTATTTCTTTTGATTTATCTTATCACACCTGAGAACTGAACACTGTCACTGTAAAAAGTGTAGTGTTGGGGGGTATGTGTGGTACATCTCTCATTGCCATTTGTTATGTTAATGTTGCACAAAGGAGAGAATAGTGACCAATCTTTTTTTTCACATAATCAGTGTTGTGAAACATGGCAGCCAAACTAAAAGTATAATAATGTTTTTAAAAATATATTATTGTATCAATACAAAACATTTCTGTAGTAATGCAAAAACAGACAGGAAATTTTGCTATGGGACAACTTAAAACCAGACTTCACAATGGAAATGTTTTCATCTGTCAAATTCAGGGGATTACCTACTTATTGGGAATGACGTTATAACATACTTTATAGCTATAAATCATGAAGAGATGTGTCTTTGAGAAAGCTACAGCCATAATCAGCAAGAAAAATAACAGCTCACTGTTTTATCTAGAACACCCTTCCAGTGAACATTTTAATGTATTTGTTCCCCTGTTCAGACTTAAACATTTCTAACATTATATGGCATTCTGTTTCAGGGGACTTATTAAACTCAGCCTACAACTGCGCAGTTTGGTACAAATGGCAATGTAGTTCAGATCAACTATAATTCAGCTAAGACATATCAGTTGGCCATGTTTTGTTTATTTTCATGCAAGAACCTTATTTGCTGAAGGCAATGATGTTATGACATTTCATATGGAAAGTAGACATGTAACCTGTTCATGATTTTCCCCAGCACATAATTTAATGTACATGTATTATCTGTCATGATGAGTGAAAGCAATGAAATAAACTGCAGGAAAATTTGCATGGATTTACTGGGAAATATGCAAGAATTTGGGCTTAAGCAACATTATTAGAATGCCTTTGAATCTTTTTGTATATTCATACTTTTAATGAAGACTACATTAGCTTTCAGACTTTCAAAAGCTATCCTTACATGGAGAAATGTATTCAAAAATGGCTAGACTTGAAATTAATATTGTTATAAATAATCAGTAATGGATGTTAAATTCTGCACTAGTATTTTTAAATGGGGATTCAAAGACTTTCATGATATTTGCCAAGAACCTGACTCCCACATTTTCTTTTGTATCTGCACATTAAATACCGAGTACAACAGGAAGCCTTCTCACAGGAACTTCTCCTGTGAGAAGCCTTCTCATAGGGGTTATCAGCAAGCTGACACTCAGAAAAGAACAAGTTGCCATTTTACTATTTTGTTTTTATTATTTGTTTTATTTTATTTATTATATGTGTATTTTATCAAGACCAAAAGGGAATTCTACATATTACACTATTTATAAAGCCTTCATAATAACCACTAGCATAACGATCCACATTTCATTTTTCTTTCCCATTCACTGTTATTGAAGCACTTGATCATATGCACACATCACAATGAATTTAAAGAGGGTGCTCCTTCCCTGGGAAATTTACAGCTGACGGTCTAGATATTAAAATTTTATATCTTGGGTTGAACTGACCAGAGGGGATTTGGTAACACAGTAAAATTTTTAAAAAATATGCGTAAACAAAGAGGGGACTAATTTTAATTGGAAACTATAATTGAAGATTATAAATGAAGGTTTTAAAAATCATTTTCAATGGAACAAAAATCAAGGCAAAGAAGTATAACTTTACCAGAAAGTGCCTTAACTATCATGCTAAATAATAGGGTTAATGGGATGGAAAACAGACCATCTGCAAAATAGAAAGCAAGATCCAGTACAAAATAAAATGGATCCACTTGCCCATTTTAAATAGAATTTAATAGTAAGCAGCTCCATTTCAAGCTTATCTCTCATTAGAAGCAGAGTATCTGAGCAGCTGAATGTCAGCTGAGCTGAGAAAGGCCCAGAATCAAGGTTTCCTATTCCCTTGGCAGGTAGTGAAATTGCCTTTTCAATAAAAGGAGCCAAATCATCTTGATTTGTATGTGATGACTAGGAAATATTCTTAAAATCTACATGTTTCAAATACAATGTGAAGCACTCCACATACACTGTGTCCTCTCGGAGACTTAAGCAGAGCTTAGACCCAGTGAAATTAGTTGTTGCCCACACATGGCAAACAACAAGATCGTCAGTCTGAAATCTCTTTGTCTCAAGATTTTTTACCTTTTATATTCTAGTTTGTTTCTGCTCTTACACCTAAGGAAAGAAAATGTCAGGACTTGCTGACCTAAAGATACTCACTCTACTACGTATTGTGTGTGAAATCCGACCTCCAATATCAAAAGCAAATGGCTATTACCACAAGATTATTACTTTCTTATTGAGTTGGATGTAATTCTGAAGCTCTATATTTTGTAATCACACTGTTAGTGTTATTACTGTAGCCCCACAACCACCCAAATACAGAGACTAATTACATTTTTCCAAAAATGATGAGATTTAAGTACCTGACAAAAACATTCTGAAAAGTTGCCTGGAACATATTGATGGATCTACAATGTAATTTCAGAAATTTTCAACTGCAGCATAAAGCCCAGATATCTTAGTAGAATTATGCTTGCTGCTGTATTTATAAATGTAGCATACAGATTTTTATTAATTTCAGATCTGATGCATATTCCCATTACAAACCACTAGAAATAGTACAGATTTCAATGACTTTTGGATCAAATATTTTACAGTCTGCATAGGAAAATTGCAGAGTTTATTATTTTTCTGGGAAAAAAAAAGTATTTGGACATCTTTTTGCGACAAATATGATTGGAATGAGAACCTTCAAAATTGGAAATGGTTTGTTATCAGGTACTTGCACCAAGGTTTAAATGAAATCCAGAAATCCTTTTTTACTATTTTCTAATATTTTTTAAACTTTTTTGTTGTAATGTGATAAGGCTGCCCACTGTTGTTTCCACTGTGTTCTGAGGAATAGGGATTCATGTACATTCTTTGGAAGGAATGTGGACTATTTCCAAGAAGTGACTGGATTTTCTCCCTAACGTGGACTATCTATCAAGGTCCTGATAATAACCAGCTATCAAAAACGGTGTGCCTGATAACTCTAATATGCTAGCTCCGTAGCTCTATGTGAGTACTTTACAACAGATAGAAGTACTTTCTAATATGATCTTAGTGGAATGTTAATTACATCTCTAATGGCCTTTGCAACCGTAATCTTCCATAATTTTTGTTACAAACCATCTGACGAATACCTGTAGCCTGACCTTTATCTTTGTTCTCCTCTTCATTACCCCTGGACTGTTTAGTCACTGTGTCTGGGGCTACTGTCTGCTTGAAGCAACCAGGTTATTTTGCTTATCTCTGTAAATCAGACTTAACTATTTAAGACTAAACAGAAACTCCCTAAAGAGATATTATGATGAAATTTATTTGTTTTTAAGAACACAATTTCTTGGAGCAATTTTTATGACAGGGCTTTTCCAGCAACATTGATTTTCAGCAACAATTAGTTGTTCAAGACATTTTCAGACTCTTGAACACAGAGAAAGTATGATCTATACTAGTTTAACAGGGCTAAAAGCAGGAGTTGAAAATCTGTAACTCTTCTAATGCAAGAGGCCAGGTCTTTACTGGTCCTAATATATATAAATGCAATGATTTCTTCTCATAGCTTTAAAAATGTTATGAGTGCCCAGTAAGTTTTTTGTATTTTTTATATTTTGCTTTAGATTTTAGATTGGTTTTAGATCATGGAAGCTCAGTCTATACAAGAACTAGCCATTCAATTACTTCCTTGATGCAAGTTATTATCTAATAGCTATATTCAGTGTTGATTTTTACTGCAGGGAAGTTAAATATAGAGCAATTATAGATCTGGTCAGAGACTTTACAAACTGATATTATCTGCTTTAGCTTATTAAAACAAGTATTCTAGGTATACAATATGTTTTCTTGCAAAATTCCAGTTGTATCAGTCTGATACTGTAAAATTAAACTAAAACTCCATAAACTAGATGACTTATATTGGGAGGCATGGAAAAATATTATTTTTCTAAGTGTTTTTCTACTGTCTCAAACAGATTCAGTAAATAAATCTGTGGACAGTGATCAGGATCAGAAAGTAGCACTCACAGATTTCCATGTCAAACATTCATACTACAAGGCTTTCCCCCCTCCCCCATACAGCAGTAAGCCCTGCACAGGTGCTGAAACAATTCTAATTCTTTCTTTCTGATGATTCTTATTGTGTTTTCCTTATTATATCTCAGCAAATGGCCAAATGAAACTGTCACTACACCTGCCTTCCTACCTTATTAAGAACAGAATTGAGGGCATTGTCAGTGGGACTGCACATAAAATGGCTAAACCAGAGGGAGAAGGAATTCTTCCTTGCTTCATTCTAACAGATGTAAAGCTAACTGCAATGTCTAAATGATGCACTTAGTTGAGGTGTCCTTTCAACCAAAGTATCTTTTAAAATAGACATTGACTTTATAAACAATTAATTTATAAATAATTTTCTTATAAGCTGAATGCCCACAGCCACATCTAAGAAGAACAACATTGCACATTAATTATTTATTACTTATTTGTAAGAAGTACAAGGCAGAATGAGATACATCAACAAGAGGAACACAACTTTGCAAATAAAGGTTGACAGCTGATAGCTGATTGTGGGCAGTTAGGGGGTTTGTTTAGATTAAGTCCTTTCTGAAGAGCTTTAGGGAAAAGCTTTCAACCTAGCTATGGCATTGCCCGTTATTTTGTGCACACCTTCTTTGATAAAGTCAATCACTGCTTGGACAAATAAACCTGAGCCTGTAGGGCAGATGATAAGTAGAGAGCAAGTTCTCCTCTCTTCTAACCTCACAGAATAAGCATGGACAGCACAATACATCACTAGGACTAACTAAAAGTTAATTCTCTGTTTCCTCCAGTGCAGTTTTAAATTAAAGCAGCCAAAAATGGGAGTGTAGGACAGGAGGACTGTTTCTGTTCATTTAAGACAATTCAAAGTTTTCTGAGAAATTTTCCTTCCCTTCTTGTGTTCCTTTTAATTTCTTCTCATCGTCTTCCAGCTTCATCATGCTATCTACTTTCTGCCAGGAGTGTAATTATCAGAGGGACACAAAGAGACCCCTGGTGAGGCCACTCCTGGAGTATAGTATTGTTTCCAGTTCTGGGCTCCCCAGTGCAAGAGGGACATAGAACTACTGGAGCAAGTCCAGAGGAGGGCTACTAAAATGATTAGAGGACTGGAGCACCCATTGTACAAGGACAGGCTGAAAGAACTGGGCCTGTTTAGCCTGGAAAAGAGAAGACTGAGGGGAGATCTCATCAATGTATATAAATATCTGAGGGGAGGGTGTCAAGAGGATGGAACCAGACTCTTTTCAGTGGTGTCCAGTGACAGGATGAGAGGCAATGGGCACAAACTGAAGCACAGGAAGTTCCGGCTGAATATGAGGGGGCACTTCTTTACTGTGAGGGTGACAGTACTGGGACAGGTTGCCCAGAGAGGTTGTGGAGTCTTCTTCTCTGGAGATATTCAAAACCTGCCTGGATGCCATCCTGCACAACGTGCTTTGGATGATCCTGCTTGGCAGGGGGGTTCAACTAGATGATCTTCAGAGGTCCCTTCCAACCTCAACCATTCTGTGATTCTGTGATGCTGGCTCTTCCCTAGCTTCATGGAGACTGGGAAGTCTCTTTTCAATGTGATGCACTGATTAATGTTTCTAATTTTAGCTGGCTAAACAGCAAGTAGCACTCACTACAGTCTCTTAAAACTCATAAAGAATCTGCTACCTCTCTTCCCACTGATGAATGACCAAGATCAGTCAGTGTTACACTTGAGCTGATCTATAACTCGGGAGTAAGAGTGAAGTGTGGCAAAAGGAGTGGGGAAAGAACTTACTGCTTCTGTTCTGGTTTTCCAACTATTTAGGTGACCATGGCCATTCCAGCCACACTCCATTTTCCAAGCAACATCCCAAGCATGTCTACAATATGACAAGAGAGAGTTTTGATAAGGTGGACAGCCATTATATATGTTATTTCCTTTGTAAAAGACCTTCTGAAAATGGGTCTGGTCTTCTTATTCAACACCTGGTACTATCCAAACTAGCCCCAAAATGCATCAAACAAGCTGCAGAAAAAACGTGCTTAATTCTTTCTTTCTGGTCATTTAATTGACTGTTCAACAATTCAGTTGCATGTCCTGCTATTCTTCCAAGAGGACTTAAACCGTGTTTCCAATACCAGTAAATAATATGCTTTAAAATAAGCCTTATGCAAGGCATTAAAAAAAACAAAGCAAAAACAAAAACAACAACAACAACAAAAAATGGAAAGATATGATTGAAAAATTATTATCTGACAACACATGAAGGAAACACCCCTGAGGCATGTATTAATGTATTAGATGAAACTGCTTCTGGAAGTTGGCTAATGTGCACTTTTATCTGTGGGGGTAAGAAAGCTATTTGTATTTAAGGATGTTTTTGCCCAGAACTCAGAAAATACTTTGCAGATTAAACAGTGATGCTAACATTCCTATAGCCTCTATACAACACTTCTCATGCCCAGAGAAATCTTTATTATAATAGATAATCAAAGTACAGTTAATCATCTCCCTCAGTTAGCCATCTCCCCTCTAGTCTGTTCATTAGCCTTATTAGCATTCCCCCAAGAGGAAGCATTGTAGGTAGCATAAATACTTGAGCTATTTTCCAGTTTATGTAGTCTATGTGATCAATGCAGACTGCATACAGTGCTCTTGTGCAAAAGGGATTGTACGTGCACCGTAAACCTATTGGTTGTCTTTCAGATTTTTTCTCCTGGCTCCCCTAGACTCAAAGTTGCTACATAAGGGTCTCGTATTTCTGCATCTCTCATATTTCAGTCATATTTCTGAGCGGTCAACTGATTCGTGTAGGTTTTGTAGTAGTTGTAGTAGTCGTTGTAGTAGTGGTAGTAATAGTAGTAGATTTCTACCTAACAGCAGTTTCTCTCTCTACCATCCTCTGTATGTCCTTATATCTTTATCACAAATTTCTTTTTGACTAACTTGTCTGTCCAGGAAATAATGAAGAGCTGTGGTAATGGCACTTGGATCTGTATAGGGCCCTGGGTGTTTATTCTCTGACTTCAAGGAAACCTATCTGTATACATTCTTCTAATGTGATGCCTGAAGCTATGGGATGCTTGAAGTGGATGGGGTCTGTTCCATGGGGGAGAGCTGTAAAGCATTCTGGTCATGGCAGACTTCTAATAGGGTTTTCTGGGTCTGCCTCCTTCTTTAGAGAACTGAGACTGAGAAGTTTGGCTGCTCTCTGAAGTCCATGGAAGTAATCCAAATAGCTCTTTGTTCCTTTCTCTTCCCTCTTTCTGTCTGGGGGGTAAAATAATCCCCACAAGTCTAGATGTGTCTCTTTTCTGCCAGTCACAGCATGTTGTTTTGGAATATACTGTTCACCTCATACATCAGTCCTGGTGTGGAAAGCCATATGGGGGCAAGCTATGCCTGCTTTTCCCCATACTGGCTTAATAACTGTGAGGGACTTTGATGCTGTGGCCATGGCTTCCCATCACAGTCCAGGAGAAGGCTCTTCTTCTTTCTCAGAGGTGTGATTCTAATGGTTTTGGCCTCATATTAGGCCATTAGACACACAGAGACAGTTGTGCAGCAAAGGTCTTACAAAAGGAAATTGTGACACTTGAATATGTACGAATACACAAGTCTTTCTGTAGAAGAAGGAAAACAAGCATGAATAGAGATAATAAATAAATAGAGATAAGTTTTATGGGGAGACTTCAGCTTTATTTCCTGAAGGCATCTTAAAGTTCAGAGATTGCACAGATTTCTGAAGATGAGAGAGAGCTCTGATACTCACGTTAAAGACCCAGCCATTCAAAATACAGTCTGGAGGGAAACTGGCCATGCGGCCCGGGGAACTTCCAGCACAACTGAAGGCAACCAGCCCATTTTAAAAACTGATCAGCTTCATCTTAGCAGTTGAATCCAAGTCTAAAAGGTATTAGTTACACTTAAAAACTCATCATCAGTATTCAGACTTTGATGGCAATGACATAGGATGTACTTGGGCCTACCCTTGGTACCTGTCATCAGGTTGCAGGTTGCTCTCCTTAGAGGACTCACATGGTGCTTTGAAATGTAACATTTCTTGTATCCTAATGGGAGTAGTTATTAATTAAGATCAAAACAAGTGACAAAAGATATAGACTGAGAGTCAGAACAATATTAACTGCCACAAAACTCTTAAATGGCAGTTCATTTTCTTTCTTCAGACCTTCGCAAGTGCTTAAGTTGGTGACATTATCTTTCATTGTCTGTACACACATCAGGAAGACTTTATTATGATATTATTGGACCAGCTTCAAGATTGAGAAGTCTAAAATATCGTTGTATACTGAATATTTTTATTGAATTATGAAATGCAGAATTCAATTAAACTGAATTCTCAATAATTGCATGATGAGAGTTTTTGTCTTAATGATATATGATTTTCCTATTTTTATGTTTGAGAAAATATTATTTAAAGGAGGCATATATTTTTAAAATGAATATGGAGCCATTATGCCTCTGATTAAAAAAATCTGATCAGTATCATTGTTGCTGTTGACTGGAAAGACAGGAAAGGCAGTAAGTTCAACACAAATCAAGTTCACCATTAGCTTTCAGACCACGCAGGTCCCCAAGAATCACGTGGAGACCAGAAAGACAAGGATTCTCTTCTTTATCTTGGTGATTATTAGCTGACTTAAGCATTGAAACACATTATGCCTCATTGGTTGAAAACTTGGAACAAAGACGCCCATGGTTCACCAGTTCTCAGGCTCTCCAGTCAGCTTGTCAAAATGGTCCAATGAGAGTATTGAATGCTGAGGACATCCAGCAAATTTGCAACAGTCAGTAACACACATTAATACTTTATTTCTGCTCTTTACTCTAGTTTCTTTTGTTTCTGAAAAATGCTGGCAGTATGAAATGCTGTTTCCTGAGTAGAGATACCAGGTGGAATATAACCAAACTGTTTCTGTCAACACGAGAGGGAGCACAGACCCATCTATCAAATTGACACAGTCCCTGCACTTGATGAGCTCAGTGGAATGAGTCTTCCACCTCCAGTTTTTGTAATGCCAGTGAGTGATGAATCAGAGATATTTTTAACATCTGAAAGCAATTCAAGGTGAGAGAACCAAGAAGACTGGTATTTGGCAGTGAGAACTATAAATAAACTTTTCAGCATTAACAGACTCCTCCAAAGCTATTTAAATAGGCTAAAATTGTATGGATTTCTATTCCCTAAGTAAAGGAATGCTATCTGTATTTTAAAGTGTGTCATTTCTGCATAGATGCAGTCACACAGACAGTGGGTAGGACTTTGCCTTCCTTCATAACCACAGTAAATCTATCCTTGTTCTTTACTGGCAGGATTTTTCAGACCCAGTGTTTTCTGTTTTAAGAATTAGAAGAATTAATTAAGTTGATGGGATTTTTTTTTTTCCAGTGAATCATGTTCTTGGAAAGGCTAATGAGTCACGATATTAACTTGTAATGACATTATTATATGTTTAGTTGATGACTAGGTATATTCACTAATTTGAAGTCACACAGCATTTCAGCAGAAAAAAAGTGACTCATGATTACTATACAAATTACTAATATGAAACAATTGTCATTTACAGATAATGACACACAAAGTTTTATGTATGTGGTGTGAGAGACAGCAATTACCCAGGAAGGCTAGATTCTATTTTCAGACACAATATCAGCAATATTAATAACATTAGCAGTTTGGTTGGATTTGCACAAATCAATATGAGAATGATTGAAGACCTCAGTGGATTTTTAGCACTTTTGAAGTATAGAGATTAGACGTGCACCAGCCATATTTTTACTAAAACAAACAAAGAAAATATCCCGAAGTAAAGAAGCTAAATATTCTTTCTTGATTTATGATAGCCACCTAAAATGACATAAAAGGTAAACTATATATAAAGCTGAGATTTAAGAGGTAAATGACAGCCAGGTTTGAAGTGTTTGTCTTCTGTGCTACAGTAATGGTACTTTCTGCAAAAAGCCTTATTTCTCTCATCTAACATATCAATAGCAAACCATATTCTGGGACTCTATGCGGTCAAATTCCACACATTAAGTGTACTGATTTTGATAGTTGCTCCAAATTTATGCCAACATATTCTACAATGCCAACGTAAGTCTACAATTCTTTTATAAAGTTCAGATCAGAAGCAATACTGATCATATATGATGGAAGAATGAAACAAAAAAATATATATATACTTTATTGTTCTATTCATCTTTCTATAAAATATGAATTAAATCTTCAAAATACATCATGGGAATAGAAAAAAAGCAAGCTGATGTCTTTGAATTTCTCCTGTAGTTATTGTAAAACCAAGACACACTGCTAAAAATACAGCCATATGGTAAGCAAACAAGTTCTTTAAACCACAATTCCCAGAAGATCTCCTGACAAGAGAAACCAAAATGGCAGAGATAATTCTAAGTGTTAACCTCTCATCCTCTTTCTTGAAATGCCCAGTCTCAAGGAAATACTGAATAACTACATTCTCCTTGTTACCTGCATGGTACTTCAACCACTTTGCTGAGAAAATGCATGATTTAGCACAGCTATGAAAGACCTACTCTTTTCTATGGAGGGAGCCAAAGATCTTCAAAATAGCACGTCCACAATATACATGATACAGTTGGACTCTCATCACGTCTTACCCCCAGTGCAGACAGCATGCCGTCACAGAATACTGTTCACCATGGCAGTTCCCTCTGGCTATAGACAAGGACCTTCCATAAGTCCTTTTCTGCTTTAAGAGGGGCTCTAAGATACCCCTCTGCCCTTGAACAAGATTGTATCTGTTGTGTGAGGAAGAATGCACATGTATAAATAATTCTACTGCATTCACAATTCTGCCTTGCTTCCACTTTTTGATAGTGCATTTAGCTTACCTTCTATCAGCTTCCCTGTCTGCTCTGCATTGCCCCCAGGCAAGATCTTGGCAATGTAAGCTCCAGTTTCCCCACTGCTTCCTGGAATTTCTTTTCCACCTACGACTCGGATACCCAGCCCATTGCCTGTGATAAAAAGAAATAGAAAATTTTAAACAGAGATGAAACAGTGAATAATTCGCTGGAAAGAAAAAGCAAGAAAGAGAACAAATAATCAGTGGATACTGAAGGATGTCATCAATAACTTCTGGCTGTGGCTGGAAGATTAAGGTCCCATCTGTTACGTTCCCAAAGACTAAACTTTGGGTAGGACCATTCAATTTACTTTCAGTATAGGAAAACATTTTCTTGAGTAAATACTGATATCACACGAACAACTCATCCACTGAAAATTGCATTGAAGCCAATCCTACCTTCTTTTGAAAGCCCTACTATACTGCAAAATGACAATTTGCAGGGCAAATCTACATCAAGCAAACCTTAATTTGCAGTATTAATTAAATTGCACTAAATTGCTAGAAATTCATGTGAAATGTGGATTCAAAGGATAGCTTTATCTTATGCCTAAAACATGCATACAATTTAGCTGAAAAATTATAGTAGATGAGCTTTTAGAATCAGACAAATAGGGTGACAGATAGATCATTGAGCTCCCTCTGCAAAGCATGCACATTTATATCAACCTGTATTTGTCAGAGACTAGTATTTTTCTTAAATATTTTCTTTTAATTGACATTTTTTTACATCAAAGGATGTAAAAATTATGATAATGGAAAATAGCCTACAATCACTTCGTGGTAAAGCATCATCAAATCTAACATTTTTTCTCCCTTCTTTAAGAATCACAAAGATGAAAACGTTATGATAAGTTTGATTTTCTTAGTTGGAGAAAAGCAAATCACTAACCTCCCTTAGATACAGGAAAAAATAAGAGTGAAAACAAAAGCTTTAGAATAGTCTCATAAAGGTAATCTTATGCATTGTCAATTTTCCATGCTATCATGCTATTTTATAAAATACTTCCCATACAAGAAAAATAAATGTCTTCTTTGAAGAAAAAGAAAATTTTACAAGAGATGATTCACACTTTGATCAGGGAATGTAAAGGCTTTTTTTCCACCTTAACTGTAATGGTTAAAAAATTATTTTTCAAATTATTAAATTATTAAGCTAAATCTGCTTAGTTATTACACTAATCAGATATAGGAAGCTCACTACACAATCTCTTTGCAAAGCTTTATCTTTTTAGACTAATTTTTTCCTGATAATGCTATTAGTGTTTCCATAACTTAGCTTTGAGTTGGTTTTAGATGCCAGCTAGCCACACTGAGTTCCTGGCTAAAGAACTTTCTACTAGTTTTTCTATCCAAGATTATTTATGTCCTTTGTGCCTTGGCTTTTCTCACAACTCCATATTAGACATTTTCCAAATAACCATTTTATTTTATTTTGGATCCCATACAGCACAGTATAAAGATAAGAAAGCGATGTCAAGGCACATGCAAGACAAGGAGGTGATCCAAGACAGCTAGCATGGCTTCACCAAGGTCAAATCGTGCCTGACCAATCTGGTGGCCTTCTATGATGGAGTGAGTGACTGTATCAGTTGAAAAAGGAAAACTTACCAATGTCATCTACCTGGATTTCTGTAAGGCCTTTGACACGGTCCCACATGACATTCTGATCTCCAAATTGGAGATTTGACGGGTAGGCCATTCAGTGGGTAAGGAACTAGCTTTAAGGTCACACCTGGAGAGTGGTGGTCAATAGCTTCATGTCCAGGAAGAAGCTGGTGATGAGTGGCGTCCCTCATTGGTCTGTCCTGGGATGAGTACTGTTTACTATCTTTATCAATGAGATAGACAAAGGGATAAAGTGCACCCTCAGCAGGTTTTCAGATCACACCAAACTGAGTGGTGTAGTCAATAAAACAGAAGGAAGGAATGCCATCCAAAGGGACCTGGACAAGCTAGAAAAGTGGACCCGTGTGAACCTAATGAGGTTCAAGTCTAAGTGCAATGTGCTGCACCTGGGTCAGAACAATCCCAAACATAAGTATACCCTGAGAGAAAAACTCATTGAGATCAGGTCTGCAGAGGAGAGTTTATGAGTTCTAGTGGGTGAAAATCTTGATATGAGCCAGCAGTGTGTGCTTGAAGGCCAACTGCACCCTAGGCTGCATCAAAAGAGGAGTGGTGAGCAGGTGGAGTGAGGTGATTGTTCCCCTTTGCTCTGCTGTTGCGAGAGGACTTGGAGTCCTGCATCCAGGTCTGGGGCCCACACCACAAGAAAGATGTGGGTTTGTTAAAGCAGGTCTAAAGGAGGACCGTGAAGTTGATCAGAGGGCTGGAGCACCTCTCCTACGAAGAATAGTTGAGAGAGCTGGGGCTGGTCAGCGTGGAGAAAAGACTCAGGGGGTGACCTTATTTCAGCTTTTCAATATATAAAGGGAGGGCTTATAAAAAAGATGGAGAGCAACTTTTTGCTCAGGCAGAAAATGACAGGACAAGGGGGAATGGCTTTACACTAAAAGAGGAGAGATTTAGATTAGGAGGAAGGTGAGGCAGTAGAGCAGGTTCCCCAGAGAAGCTGTGAATGCCCCATACCTGGAGGTGTTCAAGGACAGGTTGGATGGGGCAGCCTGATATATTAGGTGGCATCCCTGCCCATGGCAGGGGGGTTGGAAGTAGGTGATCTTTGAGGTCCCTTCCAACCCGAGCCATTCTGTAATGAGGGGCACAGCAGAATCCTATCACAGTTGGGAATACTCTGATGATAGCATGAAATTTGTGAATAAGTTCATTGGAATTTCTGCTAAAAATTTTAGCCATAATGGCCTCTCACTACATTTGTCATCTCTTTGTAGTTTGAAGACATGAGCAACATCTTTAAAAGAGCTAACTTCTTGTAAGCCTTTTCTTCTATGAATGTTTAGTAATGCAAATGTAGCATAAAAGAATATAAATCTTTTTCAGCCTCTTTTTGGACATGACAGTTGTCTCCCTCTTTTAACAGCAATTTAAGAATTGGAAAAATATAAATATTTGAGTTTGAGGGGGGCCCTCTAAAGTAAAACTGTTAAGTTGCCGATATAATCAGCACAAAACAACACCATCAAAATACCAATGCTAATTACAGGCGCGGGGAGTATAATTAAATTTCAGCTACAAGATACATCCATCATGGTAGTTAATATTCATTTAATTATAAACTTGGCATGGATGATAATCAATACATATTGCTGTTTGGCTGGTTTTGAATGTAAATGATTTGATATACAGAAAAGATGCTGTGTTTTAAACAGTAGCTATATTGGCACTCTGGGACTATGCTAATGGGGAATTCTAAGGTTATTTTTGTTTAGGAGATGAAAGTAATTTTTCAGTGTGATTGGAACAAACTTATTTTAAATTAGATATATTATTTCACTGAAAACTTGAAATTTAGCACCAGTAAAGTTAATTTTTTCCTGACATGACATGGAAAGCAAACCCATCATACCACGTTTTGTAAAATGTCTTTTACAAAAAAAAAAAGAAAAAAAAGATAAGCATCTCATTGCATAAAGTGAATGAGTAACCAATAAAAGCATGCAAGCATCAGTCCATCCTTGGGGCACTGAAATTCATACAGACTGCTCTGCACACTTATCAGAGAACTTCTGATCGAACACTATTGTAAGATTCATTAATATGTTCCAGGGCTGACGCTCATAGCTGCAAAGTGCTAAATGCAGTTAATCCAAACTAAACAAATTCTTAATGTACAACACAAAAACTCATACACAGGTAACTTACTTTTAACCTACACAACTAACGTACAGACTTTTCATCAGTAGAAACAGACTCTTAGTAACACTGGGGAGTAAATCTAGAGGTTCAGTTTTCTTATGACACAGTCCATCAGTCTCTGTCTCTGATATCTTAATGGCAGATGGGTGGTTTGTCATATAAATGGGTGTATATGACAGCCGGTTTCACAGATAAGTCTATGGATATCTGTGCTAGATTACTGAAAACCATGGTTGACATTGTTTCTGATTTTGCAAATCTAAATTGTTGGACCATACTGCTGCTAAGAAAATAATTTTTTGTTGATGATAATATTTAAAGGCTTTTATTCCTATAGAACTTGAAAAGTCTTGTGATTTTAAATTTGCAGTTTGTAGAGTCAAATGTATGACTGATGTATTAAGTATGAGCATGCTTGCTAAGGAACAACCATATGTGTGTGTATGTGTGTCAGTTTGCAAATATTCTTGTTGCTGGGCAATTTGGAGGAATTCAAATTAGTTGATTTTTTTGCACTAAATTAGAAAATTCTATTTTGTTATTATGATGTTGCAGAAATGCCACTAGAATACTTTAAACGATAAAAGCGTTAATTTCTGGGCAATCAGAATAAATGCATTACTTTTTGCCCAATGTGTTTTAAGTATTGGGTTCTGAATGACAAAGAAGTATTTGCTTGGATGTTGCTGTATTGTCTAGTGTGAAGATGAGATTTCAGACTTGTTTATGGATACTGCATCTACTGAAAATGTTAAGTTTCTGTTTACAATGACATTACCCAATTTATCACACAGAATGCAGGTAGCTTAAAAATATCATCAGTAATGGTTTCTCCTTTTTCCTTGTTCTTTTTTTTGTTTGCTTGCTTGTTTTGTTTTTTAGTCTTTGAGTCTTAATTTCCATCTCTTTATTTTGATATATCCAGATACTAATCTTTCAATTTTAACTTTTCATAGCTAACATAGCTTTTTATCTTTTTTAGAAAACTTACTGTTTTCTTCTTTATATGACATAGGATTTGTTTACTGTCAGAAATCAAATAATTGTGCTGTGAATGAGAGAGGGCACCTTTCAGAACTCTATTGATTTCTATGGAAAATATCTTCAAGAATACATCTCTTCAAGTGGAACTTCACATATTTAAGATCCAATCTTTTTTAGGATTTTTCAAAGTTAGAAGACCACTAAATAATTGCAACTATTTTTACTGATATCCCAAGACTGTGATCCTACCCTCCCATCTAGTCTTTACTGAAGCCTTAAGATGATAACAAGACAAATCATGCAACTACATTTATTTTATATTTTGATAAACAAACAAGTATGGATACTAAATTGTTAAAATTAATTTATGAGCCACTGATTTATATAGCTGAAAATATAAAGTTAGGAGCTTTAATGAAGACTTCAAATGCCTAGTAGATGAAGATTTGCTTTTGAAAGCACACTGTACTTAGAGAAAAATACTAATCAATTAGAATCACCTAGATTTTTTTTTCCCCGATTAACCCACTTTGTGACTTTCAAAACAACATTTCACTTGTCATTTCATATCCTTCCAGACATCACAAACTATTTCAGTGATGCATATTCACATGTATATATTTGAATAGTGACCAACATCCTGACACTAATAAACCCTGTCACCAGTGACCTGGCAAGCAATACGGCAGAAGTATTTTTAAAATACCTCATTCTCTTTTTCATTATCTCCACCATCCCCTAATTTGTGCACAATTTGACTTATTCTAAATTTGTGTAGCTCAGTGTTCTCAGAATACCGTGAAATCACAGCACCTGGTATATTTTGTTGTTCCACAGTAGCAACATAGCAGAAAGATTAGAAACATGACTCAGTTAACACAGAATAATTTATTTTGCTGTAGTATGCTGACCATAACCTAAGTTCTGCAATTACAATTTGTCTTGTTTTCCTCATTATGGAGATAATAAAGATCAGATTGCTGCCAATCTGTTGCTGCTGCTCTGTTCACAGGGAAATTCATGAAATCTTATCATCTTTCTACTACTTAGTTGAGCTCAGCCATTAGAGTATAAACAGCCAAGATTTACTGGAACTGTTTCAGCATCTAGGCAATGATTAGATTTGACTCTCAAAACAAATGTCAATAACTCCCTATATAAATTACAAATAAAATAAAAAAAGGGCAGAGAAATAATGAGTAACTTGGAGCACAACAGGTATTTGTTTGTTCCTGTTTTTACACAAAACACAAAAATGAAAATAAAGTTTGAAAGGATAATTTTCCATTATAAAAGTAAACAGAATTGCAGCACCAAATGCAGGGCCTGATATTGCTTAATTATTAAGTAAGTCCCATATAGAAGCAACAACTGCACCCGTCTGAGAATGTAGCCATGTGACCCAGAAGCTCTGTGCAAATATTGTTCATGTGCTAACTCAAACAAGTATTTCCTCAGGGCTAAATTTTCAAAGCATGAAACCATTTGTCTAATTACATGAGCAAAGAAATGAAAGAAGCAATTAGAATGTGCAACAGATTTTTCAGTGATCACACATGAGTTTGTGTGAATTGGCATAGGAAACTCTTAAAATCATTAGTAGCAATCTCACTCTTGTCACAGCTAGATACAGAGATACATGATTTTTTAACAGACTTTTAGGTGTCTGAATTTTATATATACATATATATATATACTATATATATATGTAACACCTATTGATTTGGATAGCTAGTGCCTAAGAGCATGGCCTTTGAGACAGTAGTTAAAAATCACTAGCTATTTCTGGAAAACCATGGTCTTTTTACAAACATCAGATGTTCTGTGCTTTGAAGTTGAAACTTTATAAAAGTGAAATTAAAAAAATTGAAATGGACTTCAAGTGAAAAATGATGATGAGGACAATGATACATGCCCCTGAGAAATTTGAAATGGAAAATAAATGGAAGATTTGAACTTGAAAATGCATATTGAGTCTTTTGGTTTCGGTCCGTGAGCCAAAGCATAGACATACCACCAATGGAAGTAACTACAGAAGTCCACATTTATTTTGCATCACTTTCAAGCAATGTATTAGTATATATATATATATATATATATATATATATATCAAAATCAGATGGCTGAATCATAGAAAAGCAGGACAACAGTGACCTTTTGCGGGGGCAAAGTTCAATGGTAGGCATTAGAAAAATGCATGAGGATAAAGAATGAAAAGGAGACATTAGGCACAAAAGATTTTTCAATGTGACAAAATGCCATGCTACAGCAATGAGAACAAATTAACCAAACCAAATGATATGAAGTCTTCCAAGTCTACTTGGCTGTGAACAGAGACAGAACCTTCCTCTTGTGTTCATTTACTATACATTATCTCCTCATTCTTTCTCTAGTCTTATCTAGCTCAGACGTATGCTAGGGTGCTGGTAGGCACTTATCTGTGGAAACAATTTTACACCATGTTCCATTGTCTGTGTGAATAGAATTGTGAGTCACAGAAAAAAGTGATGAAGAAAAAACAACTGTCTTTTGAGAGTTCAGATTGAAAAGTGAATAAAAGCTAACTATTTATTTAGATATCACAGTTATGATAAAGCAATCTGGAAAGTCTGGAGAACAGATGGAAAACAAACATGACAAGGCAAACAAAACCAAGTTAGATCAGGCACTTGGAAAGCAACAGGAAAAGTAATGTGTATAATCAAATCCAAGGTAAATTTTTATTTGCATTATTATTACTATATGATTCTGTGGAATACATAATATGATGGTCCATATTAAAGCTTGGTTATCTGGATGGGTACAACATTTTGAAGATTGTTTGCAGGAAAATTGTTTTTTGCACTTTCTAAACTAAATTAACTTAAATGAAGTTGTTTCCTAGAAATATGATTAAACCTACTCAGTTATTCCACTTCTTGGCTATCGGCAATTAAAGCATAAAATATACATGAAGCCAAATCCCGAGCAGATGACATTCAGATATATTCCAGTTGTTTTAATAACATAACATTGATTTATGTCAGCTGAGAAACTGCTTCATGCTGCTTTGCACACTGGCTATCATCCTGAAGGATCATAAAGTGCTTTACAAATTAGCATCCTGGAGCACTTATCGTATCTACTTGAAAACAAGATACAGGCTTCTTTTTGGATGGTCTGTCACATCAGAATAAGATTAATAAGGTTAAGGTGCCATTAATGGTAGACTTCTCTATTTAAAGCTATGGTAGTTTTAAATCTATACAAAAACTGTCAGCACTGAGATTCATCTGTGTTTACTGATAGATGCCAGTGCTCAATAGATGCCACTAACTTACAGCTGAATTCAATATTTTAAAATGTTTTGAACTCTCTCATCCCTATCAGCTTTGGCATTTAAGAAACAGCAATACATTT
The DNA here is from genome assembly GCF_009769625.2 of Cygnus olor. Lineage (NCBI taxonomy): Eukaryota > Metazoa > Chordata > Aves > Anseriformes > Anatidae > Cygnus > Cygnus olor. The sequence continues at coordinate 10,126,212 of NC_049169.1, read as the reverse complement.
AGTGTAAATATGATATAATAAGTAAGATATATGTATACAGTAGCTATAGTATAATGCATAAACAAAAGTCATTAGGAAGAGAGTAGATCTCCATTACATACAAAGAAGCAATCACTGCTTCATGAAGTGGCTGAACCACAGACTGCTGGAAGGTATGAGAACATTGCACTGTGCTTACTCTGGTCTTGTGTTCTTATATATTTTCTACCAGAGCCATGATAAAGATCTAAACAATGCTTATTATCTGACTTAGTACAAGTGTTCTAATATTTAACACATTTGGGAGAGTTTTGCTATCTTCAATAAGCGGTATATACAACTTATACCTGCTAAAAAGGTAGATGTGTAGACTGGTGTGCAGGTAGATGTGTAGACTTGTCAAATACAAAGTTATGTTCCTGGCAGCAACACAGGATGCTGTTAGCCTTCTTTGCTGCTAGGGCATATTGTGTTCAGCTGGCCTCGAGACCAAAAAAATATAAAATTTCTCCCCGTCCACCAAAAAATAAATAATAATTAAAAAATCAAAGACCTTCCCCAGGGACCTCTTCTGCAGACCTGCTCCCCAGCTAGTCAGTCCCTGGCTTGTGTCATTGTACAGGGGTCCTCCTCCCAAGGGACAGGATTAGTTCTTGTCATTGTTGAATTTCAAAAGGTTCTTGTTGGCCTATTCCCCCAGCCAGCTTTGGTCCCTCTGAATGGCAGTCCTGCCCTCAAATCTTTCCCCCTAATCCAGTGTCATCTGCATCTCATAACATTTTATGAGAGTTTACTTCATCACCTCCTCCACTGATAACAATATTAAATGGGGTAGGTCATAGCACATGTATTATGTGCCTGCAGGAAAAGCACAACCCATTAATCACTCCCCTCTAAATCCAACCATCTATTTTTTTGCTCATCAAGTTGCCCAGCCATCCAGAATACCTGATGTAACAGGTAACATCCAAACATCCAGGCCAAAAGTTACAGTAGGAAAATACCGGAAGTCTAGAGTTCATCTCAGCTAACAGCAATACTATAACTTCAGTCCAGTTTCACAAAATATTAAAGATTCTTACTAGGATGAATCTACCCCAAAAGACATGCTTTAATCTGTTCAGCCAATATGTCAGCCAATTGTTTATGGCTTTACTGTAAAAAAAAAATCAATCTTCGTGACATTTTTAATGCTACAGTAGTTGCATTTAGCTTAAGCTTTTTGTTAATGTTCTTCTTGAAGGGGAAAATCTGAATAGATTTAATTGATGTTTCCAACATAGTATAAGGCAACCCTCTCATCATAGGAAAAAGATTTACATAAAGGATACTCTGCTGTCATATTGCAACTTTGCAACTTAATTGGTATGCTACAAATCTGGCGTTTTAGTGATGTCTTAATACAGGGTTAATAATAGATCAGTCCTACGTGAATGATATCAGCTATCCTAACATCTTGGACAAAAACTTGAAACCGTTCAGCTTTATTTAACTATTTTGCAAGTGGATCTCCAGTTTTGAAGTTATCTGTATTTTGTTAAGAAAGTAACAAGTAAAGGCTTGACAATTTAGCATGCAACTTCTCTTAATTACAACTTTGTGCACTGCCCTTGTATTACAGACATCACATAATGTCCTGGTATTACAGATTCATAGAAACTGTAGACAGGTGTTTATTTATGTAATTAATCAAACTTTTGTTGTTGTTGTTTCAGTACACTTATTAGAGTAGAGGAAATCCATGTGATATTTGTGCAAATGTGTGTTGGCAATGGTTAAACAGAAGCTACATCATTGTCTACCAGTTCCTGTCTACCTCTGGAACAGGAGACACGTTGGGGAGTGCACATGTAATGGAGAGCATTTATGGCTCTTGGTCAACATTTTGAAACGTTGACCAAGGAATCTTTAGGAAAGATGGTAATGCCTATGCTTAAAAGGTACCCAACAAAGCCTCTGCACACTTGATAATTCCTCTTGAAGGAAAAACAAAAGAATATCTGACCCAAAAGGCTGTCCTGCACAAGGGAATCAAGTGACATAGTCTTGCATGGATTACTGTCATGAATGAGGAAAAACTTGTGAAACTATTAATTGCAAAGTTAAAACTTCTTTCAAAACAAGTAATACCTGCAACCATCTAATTCTTTGTAAAAAACTCTGAACTTTCCTTATTTTCTCAGTGAAAAAGATAGTAACCTTTTTTCTTTTTTTTTTTTTTTTTTTAATGTGTGTATATAATTCATTGAAAACATTACTATATGCATGTAAATTACACAAAATAAATGAAGGAATTGTAGTTCCTCTGTCATTAAACTTTTGACTCATTGCCTGGAAAAGAGCCTAAGCTAGCAACAGGACAGAAGCTTATTGTTTATTCTCAGAAGTATCACAGTGCAGCTGTTCAGATTGTCCCACTGGAAGAATTGTGTTCGCCATTTGACAGTTCAGTTCTTGCAACCACTCAGTCTGTGGATATGGGCTAGCTTTGTATAATTTGTAAAATGTGTATAAGGGAACTGTCCACTAAGACACATGCTGAGACCGTCAGTTCATTTCACATGCTCTTTCCCTGGTGACATCTGTCACTACTGAATGAGGTTAGTAAATGTATCCAGCAATTTCTCATCTACCTTAAGTTTACACTCATCTTTAAGTAATGAAGTCCCATTACTGCTGTTGTATCTAACTTAAGCCGGTTTAAAAAAAAAAAAAAAAGGCAAAAAAAGCATATATATATATGTATATTTTTTGCATTTTAAAATGGGTGAGTTGACAAAGTGATTTTTAGTTGTTTTCTTTATGTATATATATATATAGAATAAGCATAAATTTAATGAAACTTGATATGTCATCTTATTTGTGATATACACATTTCTTGTCACACAAATATTTCTTATAACAACTTGACTATTGCAGAAGAAAAACAGTTTATGGATTCAATAATTTACTAATAGATTGTTTTTTAGTGAATTTAACCCCTTAAAACACAGTTTTTGTGGCAGGGATAAAGGAAAATTGTTTATCTGCATTTTTCCTTTGACTGCGTCTTTCTTCATTTCTGTATCTAGAGGATTATATATATATTTTTCACTCACTAGATGTAGTTGTCAAATTAGGGAAGTTTTCAGTCTTTTCTGAATAAATGGTATTTGTTTAAGCCCATGACTACTGCCCTCCAAGTCATCAACAATCAGCATAACAAAAAACATTTTCTACAGAAAGCAAAAAGACAACATCTGAGCTAATATGAAAATTAGCACCTTGTTTGATAAATTGTAATCTTTTGCCTCCTTAAACTGTAACACTTTTATGAAAAAATGATTATTGTAGTAGGAGTGGGGGTTGATATTTTTTGGTGTGTGGGGAGAAATTATATAATGTTTTGGGTGCCTATCCACAGACAAAGCTGTCTTCATCAGTCTTGACTGTAGCATCAGCTTCACTCCCTTTCTTGATGAACAGATTTTTTCAGGAACAAGAACACTTTCTGGCAAACTTTATGTTATTTAAATGAAATTTTGCAGAAATTTTCCCTATCTCCTTTTACCAAAGTAAAACACCAAGGAAACATGCAAGAAATGAGTGCATATTATCTGTCAACAATGTAAAAACAAACAAACAACAACAATAACAAACAAATAAACAAATAAATAAATTCAGAAACAGATAAAAATTAATAGATTTCACTTGATAAATGCTGCACCTCAGCAGGTGTAATGATGCTATGAGACAGTCACAAACTCAAATTTCCCTATCCATCCACAAGAGCCATTTTCTCCATGTCAGTGACCTGCAGAATCAGAACATCTTAACCAAAATTATCCTTCAGCCAGGCTGCCTGGGAGCATAAAGCCAGCACATTTCAAAGACCTGTACAGTCTATGATGAAGTAAATTGTGGACGGAAGGCAATCATTCTCAATATGGTACATCACACTGCCCTGGAAAATGCATCTCACTCAAATAGACATTTATCACTTGGTGATAAGGAGCAATGCAGTTCTTTAGACAACCAGTACTCTGCACATCTTTTGATTGTTCTATAGCTTCTTTGTACATAAGCAATATACACTCATCTAATCTAAGATCTCTACAAGACAAAAATCTTAGTCTAAGTCACATCATGCTTCCTTCATAATCAAGAGAGGAAAACAGATGTATCCAAAAGGTGATTTAAAGTATTTCAACATCCAATTAATTGCCCTTTGGAACTGCCTCGTTCTAGCGTAATTATTAAACCTATTCACATTTTTTATAGCCACTATGCAAAGAAGGGAGCACAGGGTCTTCCTCTGAGAGTTGCTAAGATCATTTATGCTTCACCAGAGAACTGAAACCCTGAACTGGCATTTCTGTGCCTTTAACTTTTCTTTTGTTAGAAGGACTTGGTCAAGGACTCTATTAACTAGTCATTAACAAGTCATCTGACTGATGACAGATGTCCCTGAATGTCTTGTCTTCTACTTATTCAAGAGAAAGTGCTGACATGTGGTAGATGCAGTTAGAGATTGACAGATGCTGTTTCAGTGGCTGTCAAGCTCATTCATATGCTCCTGCTTTCCTCTTGGCTTTCCTCGGGAAACTGGGGGCCCGACTGAACTCTAGCACTCAGCATTGCAATGGTCTGCTTCTGCGGAGATATGAAAGCAAATTGGAACTTTATTATCAGTAGACACATTGAACTCTTAATTACCTCCACTCATCGTATGATATGATTATGCATTTTTAAATGGGTGTTCATACACTGAAAAATGCATAAACCACTGAGCTGCAAAAGAGAGTTCATGGAAAGTATTTGAAATACACATGCTAGTGCATTTCTAATGAAGTTAGTTTAGAGAGAAGGCACATAAACATGGCATATATGGTCTGTATCTCTACAAATGGTTTCTAACAAATATGAAAATGTTTTATTATTATTATTATTTAGGAAGGTCAAATGTCACTAAGTTCTTTTTAAGATCATTAATAAGACACAAAAATACATCTCTCCATTCCTGTACTTCCATTCCTGTCCTCACCTACTGCTATATGACTTCACTGGAAAATCTCTGAGGCTGCCTGTCTATAACAGCTCTGCACCTTTCTGTTTATTGTTGTTTAACTTCTGTGCCAGGTCTCTGATAAGGAAAGAGTACTTGAGGGAATGATGGCTGTTAATTAGGGATTAGATCCTTCCCCAGTAACAAGTGAGTGTTAGAGGGGGTTATGTTTTGTGCAAAGTATTGTTTCAGTTCTTCACAATGCTAAACTAAAGAAACAAGAAAAGCAATCCTCTGAGAAAAGTCTGAGGGCAAGAGGTGAGTTACATTTTTACTCTAGGTCTATGATGGTTATGTCACATGCAACATGGACTGTGACTATATTTCATACATTCTTTCACTGATTAATCATCACATATTCACTGCACTTCAGTATTGCTGTAAGAACTGAAGTTGCTGAACTTGCAGGTGAAAAACCCTAAATATAGAGGGTTACATGTTTACTATAGCAGGGTGGACTTGGTACAGAAAAACACTTCTAACTCTCTACTTCTCAGTCTGAATAGCCCATTAGCTGGCATGGTTTAGAGGTGTGTTGCTGCGTATAGGAATCCATAATCCTTACGGAGAGTATGAGGCACCTCTGACATGTGTAGCCTTACAGCTACCCTGTCATCCTTCTAGCAGTTTCGCTGATATTACTGCTAAGGTGAGTGACACAGTCTCCCACACACAGTCCAATTAGCTTTTTTGCTCTAGTACAAACATCACAGCTTTTTCTGAATTACCTTTCTGCCTTCTTCTCTTGCCTCAGAATTGAATAGGACGTTCCACAACATGGACAGCCTGGCTGCCTACCAGTACATTTTGCTCCATGGAGACACAGAATATGGTACATTTGGAAAGGGGAGAACTACTTGTGTCTCAGTCCCATGCAAGGCAAAGCAGCAAGAATTACTTTGACTTAGATGCGCTCCTTGACCATACAGGCCTACCGAGATTTGTCTGCCTTGTTGAGAACAACTCAATGTGGGTTTTCCTCCTTGCATTGACAATGCTTTGCTGTCTTCAATAGTCATACCCTCCCTTCCCTTCTTCATATGTTACTATGAAGTGTTAAAAAACAGAAGGGAAAATGCTGGCAGAATAAAACAGTGCTTATGCTGGTTATGCTGAGGGATCCAAAAGAAACAAGGGATTCTCAGTGAAAACAAACAGCGAGTTTCTGGAGCACTAAATACTGCTACATTATCATTCACTGATCACTGCCATCATTGCTTTGGCACCTCAGCAGAACCATGATGCCAATTCTTTTTTTTTCTTTATTTTTTTTTTTTAAATGCAAATTATTCATCAATCTTTGTAGAGAAAATCCTTGGCAATTCCTTCCTATCAGCATTGCCTGAGGAGGGGAGAGTGAATACCTTGAAAAGAAGAGCTGTGAGTTCTAGATGACGGCATGTGCTGAAGAAACAAGAAACCTCCAGAGACAGGCCAGCTAGCAAGTATATATTTATTTTTCATTCAGAGCTACTATTCTCTTGCCATCACAATTTTGGCCTAGTTCCTCATTCTTAAACACCTCATTCACATGCTAAAATTTGCATTAAATATTTCTGTGTGCAAAATTATGTAAAAGGCACCAAACGCAATCTGTACCTCAAGTACCAGTTTTCATTAAGCAAGAAAACAAATAAGCAGAAAGCATATTCACAGAATATGCAGTGAAACAGACTGAATTTTATACAGAATCACAGAATGGCCAAGGTTGGAAGGGACCTCTGAAGATCATCTACTTCAACCCCCCTGCGGAGCAGGATCTCCTAGAGCACATTGCACAGGATGGCATCCAGGCAGGTTTTGAATATCGCCAGAGAAGGAGACTGCACAACCTCTCTGGGCAACCTGTCCCAGTGCTCAGTCACCCTCACAGTAAAGAAGTGCCCCCTCATACTCAGCCGGAACTTCCTGTGCTTCAGTTTGTGCCCATTGCCTCTCATCCTGTCGCTGGGCACAACTGAAAAGAGACCAGCTTCATCCTCTTGACACCCTCCCCTCAGATATTTATATACATTGGTGAGATCTCCCCTCAGTCTTCTGTTTTCCAGGCTAAACAGGCCTGGAAAAGAGCCTCTTTCATCCTGTTCTTGCGCAACAGGTGCTCTAGTCCTCTAATCATCTTCATCATCCTCTGGACTCGCTCCAGTAGTTCTATGTCCCTCTTGTACTGGGGAGCCCAGAACTGGACACAATACTCCAGGTGTGGCCTCACCAGAGCTAAGTAAAGGGGAGGATCACCTCCCTTGGCCTGCTGGCAACACTCTTCCAAATGCACCCCAGGGTACCGTTGGCCTTCTTGTCCACAAGGGCACATTGCTGACTTATGGTCAGCCTGCAGTCCACCGGGACTCCCAGGTCTCTCTCTGCAGAGCTGCGCTCCAGCAGGTCACCCCCCAGACTGTACTGGTGCTTGGGGTTATTCCTCCCTAGGTGCGGGACCCTGCACTTGGCCTTGTTGAACTTCATGAGGTCCCTCTCAGACCAACTCTCCAGCCCGTCAAGGTCCCTCTGAACGGCAGCACAGCCCTCTGGGGTATCAGCCGAGCGGCTGCCAGCTTTGTGTTGTCAGCACACAAATTGAGATACTATTGATATTCATAATGTGACAATTTCTGGATCCCTAAACAGGAAGTAACCTTCACTATGTTAAGTATGTGGTGAGGTCTATGGGATTCAAATTATAATAGTAATGTAAGTTTGAAATCCAAGTTTGCCCTATAGTTACATCTGTGGTATACCTGGGTACCCATGGCATTTGCTTGTGTGCCTACAGGTATACTGTTTGCATACTTAGGATGTGTTAATTTATTCTTCCAGTTGAGAATCTGGCAGTATTGGGAAGGCAGCTCACACTATCAAGGCACCTCAGCTATCAAATTGACCGAACTGCACATAGATCATTCAAATGATCAGTAGAAACTGTTCTTGCATGTGTAGAAAAGCTCACATAGGACAGTCTTTGATGCACAAAGACAGGATGTTTTGCACACACTGTAAGATAATCACAGACAGTGGATGACACACATGCTTCTGTGGTCACACAGGACCACATTCCAGTTACTTCAGCAACACAACAGTTCAGGGAGTCTCATCCAATACAGCTCAAGAGCCTGCTGCAAGGATCTTTGACCAGAGACTCCCATTGCCACCTGGACAGTGCCTGGCTGAGCCCTGGGGAGATCTGGCTCCCCACATCAGCATTATCGAGGTGGTTTGTTTTAACATACACTCCTCCATTGCCTATGCAACAAGTATAAGGCAATCAGTTAAATATGATGATTCAACAAATCATTTGGTACTTTTGATACGAAAGAGCGGGAAGGAGAAAGAGAGAGGAGGAGAAGAAGGAGGGGAACAGAGAAAGGGTGAGGAATAGAACAAGAGAGAGGGAAGAAACCAAGAAACAGAGAAAAAGAAAGAAACCAGCCAGCCAACCAACCCTGGCATCTAGATCAATACCCAATAATCCTACTTGCGTCTTACTGCTGTAGTGGGGGTATAAGTGAATATATTGTTTAATGTACCAGTATTTTAATTAACTTCTTCTGTGTTTCTAGACTTGGATTTCTAAGTGTGCCTCATTGTCTGGTTAATAAGGACATATTGCTATAAGTCTGCAGATACCAAGTAATAAAAATTGAATTTTTAAACCAAAAAAAAAACACAAAAAAACACTGTGTGAGGCTCCTGGAGAGTCTATTTTGAAAGCCTGACGTTCAGCAGAAGTACTGCACATTTAAAGAACTTTGCTATCTACTTTAATTCTTGGGCACTGAGAGGAGAGGGAGGGAGGTGCAAAGCCACAGATTTATAGCACCTCAAAGATATACAAGGAGTGAGAAATATAACAATTTCTTCTGGCTCAATTCCTCCCTATTGGTACCCCATTCCACCTTTGGCTCTATCCTGTACAATCCACATTTCAGCCTCCTCATGTTTGTAGGGAAATCTGTATATACACCAAATAGAAGTATGTCTCTGTGGGGCTCCAAGGATTTTTCTGGATTACAAACCAAAAGTATTACTGCAGCATGCACAGACATAGCCAACTTTGCTTACACCAAGGAGAAGTTATGTACAATACAGCACAGTTACAGCAGCAAGCAATCCCAGCATGGGCTATGAAATTTTGGCGGGACCCTAAGTGAATATTCAATTCAGTGTGATCTCACGCCGAGCAGTGAATTTATAAATGGGAAGTCAATATCTGCACCTTGCCTGTCCAGTCATCACTTACAAGGTATTTCCCCTGATGCACAGCACGTGTGCCATGACTGCCAGCAGCAGAGCTAGTTGAGAATTCGGAACAGGAATTTTACATTGCACAAGTGTAAGTAACTTGCTGTAGGAGAATCAAGCCTTCAGCAACATTAAACCATGGACTACATACAGTCGTGTTGTCGTTCCTCTTGTTCTTGGGTATGAGAGCAGCTTGGATAACAGCATTACTCATCACCCCACAGGACAAAAAATCTCCACAAGGATATCAAGGGACTCCTGCTGAATGCAAGGGCCCCAGGCAGGGAAGGCTGACAAAACCACAGACCTGGCTGCTTCTTTCAAACTGTACTGTGTGGGCGAAGGGGTCCTTATGTTTCCAAAATCATCAGTGGATGTTACACCAACTAGCAAGAAAATACCTCATAATATATACAGAAAATTCATGTAACGCCCTAAATATGAGGTGGGTGCTGGGGGCAGCAGTGATCAAGATTTTACTGCCAAAAACCTTGTGAAAACAATATTTAGCAATTCAAGTAAGTTAATGCCACTTTCTACTTACTGCTCAAGGGAACACCAAAGCTGGCAGTCAGTAATTGCTTCTGCACAGCAGTTTGACACATACTATTACAATTTAAACTTGGGAAAAGAAAGTCTGATGGTTTCACGACAAACCCACTTAAAGCATGTGCCTCTGAAGGAAGACAAACAGCATATGAAAAAACCTCTGAGTTCCTTGTAAATATTAGATATAAGAAAGGGTGCGATTCCAAAAAGTCCAACAGACAAACCTTACCCTTGCTAGACCTTGCAATTGGCAGCCTTTTACAACTTGATAAGTAAAAGATCATAAAGTATTCCTGCTCACAGTCAAGGGGTGAATGAACATAACCTCTGCCACTGTCTTCTCCTTTACAAGTGGAGTCAGACTTATGTGAACATTTATGTTAGAGTTATGGAAAGGAGAACAAATCTGAAATCCTGTGATAAATTTCTCTGTGTGAAGATATTACAGAAAAATGGGATCTTATTGTTCTGCTAATCCCTTCTGAAGAAGATTCCCAGTAGCTCTATAGAAAGAATATATTTCTCAGTTCTGTACATGTTGAATACCTACACAAGCCTACCTGTTTTTCTAATTCCTCTGTTAATCTTTATGGAAACTTCTCACGCAGAGAATGTAGAGTTATATAAAAAGCAACAGCCAAACAGACTGCTGTTATGTATAACACAACAGATCTTACCTCTGCTTTTAATGTCTGTATAGCTTATATATCTGGAACAGATGTTGTGACCTTTTTTTCTGCACTGCTGCTTTCTGTGACAACCAAACAGCAAAATTTAAAATGACCACTGAATTTCCTGCTGCATACAACACAGGAACTATTTTTAATGCTGCAAATTGTTTTTTCATGAATTATGCTAATGAAATTAATTATTATGTCTCATAGAGAGTTGTTGCTGTTTACCTGAAACTGTGTGATCCTTTGGGTCTCTCAGTAGTTTGAGCCTTGCATGAGGGAAAATGTACTGCAGCGGCTTCCCATTTATCTGAGGAACACAAATATGCATGTCATAAAAAGATAAAATAACATATATAATATATAATAACAATAATTTTAGACAGTTGAAACAGAATCAAGCAAATAAACATTTCATCCAGGGAAATACCACAACTTCATGACTCAAACATCCCCTGACTTTCAAGATATGTTTGTCAGACTAAAAAATCCTTCTGCAGGGGAATGAAGATTTGCTTCCAGAAAAACAGATTCAGTTTGAATATGGCTTTAGTTATGTTTTTATTTCCTAATGACTGGAAGGTGATTGCTGTTATCTGTAGCTTTTCTTCACATTAATCCTTTGTCCAAGTGATGTACAAGAAGAGAATGAAATTATATATGATTTCTGTAAATAGTACAAAATACTGTTCATATAGACCTGAACAAAACGGTGGTGAACATGTAAAAAGCCATGAGCTCTAGTTTCAGCAAGAATACATATCCTAACTTAGAATCATAGAATCATAAAGGTTGGAAAAGACCTCCAAGATCATCTGGTCCAACTGTCCCCCAGTGAATGTACTTCATAACCAAGTCTTAAAAGCCTTTTGAAATACCTGACCTAAAACTTTAAAGGTTACTTTTTACATGATCATGTGCAACATTCACTTGGGCTACTACTGCAAAATATCAAAGCTGAAAGCAACGTATATCTACAACATGCATTCAAAAGCCAGGGGTCCATCTGGGATGACTCCACCTGCCCTACATTATGGGCATGGAAGAGGCCATGCAGCATGTATGACCTCATTTGTCAGAGATGATCGCCACATGTCCACACCCAAAGACCTTTGCAGAAAGACTGTTGCAACACTCACACACCTCACACCCATCGCATGCTCTCTTTGCCTGCAGTTTTTGTCTTTCAGAAACAAAGCAGAAAACATCAGCTCTGCCACGTTCATGCCAAGCCCGAGCATTGTACCCTGACCAAGCAATGGGAGTGTGGCTGCCTGGGGCTGGTCACCACTGAATGCCAATGGGATAGGACTGGGGGTGGAATTCAGGAGCTGATGGGCTGATGTTAATCAGCAGAAGTCTGAGTGTATTAGAAGCCTGCTGCCAGGAGTTTATTACTATTATTTATACTTAAGTAGCATTTAAAGGGATTAAGCTCCTCCTGAACTAAGCACTTCAAACTCAGCCTCTGCCCTGAAGAATTTATGATGTTAATGGATAGCACACATAAGTGACAGGAGGGGAAACAGAGAAGTCAAGTGGCTGGCTTAGCTCAGTCCCACGGTGAGCAGGAGTTCATACATCATTTGTCATAATTCGGTTTCTTACCCAGTGGATGGCATTGCATCTAGAAGGCTGAAATCCTCCCATAGTACACTGACAGTAGCATTGGCCAAAGTTTATCACAGACGAAAAAGAGATCATGGATTTGGTAGTGGATAGGTACTCCAGAATAAATCAGAATTGAGATCAGGCAGACTTTATGACTTACCGTGGAATTTTGCCAGTATATAGGGTCTAATATTACCGGAAGTGTGTAAAGTGCCATGAGATGCCCATGCTTATAAGTGGATAGGGACATTGATATGTTTTCTTAATGACATGATTAAAATTCAGCAAGTGTAATTTAACAGTAAAACTAATGTGTTTGTCAAGTGTAACTTACATATAATTGTAAACAACCTGAAGAAAATATTTTAATTAAATAAATAAGAATTAATACAAAGTAATAAAGTTCAAGAGAAACAGTATGAACATATTAGACCAGTTCTGTAGCTGGGATCCTTTTCGGTGAATGCAATTCAAATTAAACTGAGGAACACTGCAGCTAATAAACTTCAATTTACAAATTGTTTATGTATTTTAATCCTCTATCTTATCTTTTTTTAGCAAAATTAAAATTTTGAACAAATAATAAACCAAGAATATTCAACAACATATTGTATGTGATTTACTGACAAATATATCAGAAAATATAGACTGTCTCCTACTTTAGTCTATTACTTTCTCATTATTTTCACTTCCAGAATTTTATGATAAGTAAAAATCATAGTGATTCATAAAGTTATGAATAAAAGCATTAAAGTTTATTAGTATTCAGGGTAGTATATTATTTTTTATTGTTTGTGGGAATCAGTACTTAAATTGAAGATGACATTAGGCATTTACCTTCAGAATGGTTTGTGTCTGAAAGTGGCAGAAGAATACACAGGAAAAAACAGGGGTTGCTGTAAACGGATTATGCAAGGAAGAAAAGTTATGTTGGTTTTGATGATTTTACTTTAACCACTAATGACAATATTTATCTGAAATGTAGTGTATTCAATACCCTTCAGAATACAAGTCATTTAGTGTTTCCAATTGTTCACACCTTTTTCTAACTTTCTCTGAAGGAGATTTAATTCACAAGAACATATGCCTGGGGGTCCTTCTTGCTGATTAGTCCCCCAGTTATCTCCATGAACACACAGAGGGACCCCACTGCAGACAGACAATCACTTCAGCATACAGCTGATCTATGGTGCAGAAGGGCAGGACCTTCTGTAAAGGTGCAGGAATGGAGGATGTGTAAATTCCCAAGCCTAAATTTTAGGTCACAGGGCTGAAGGTGACTCGATCCCTTGTTTATTCACTACAGAAAACACAGATTTCTGCCATACGTCCTTGTTACAGAGATCCTTTCCTCAGCTATCTGGGAGCGCTCAGTACATTTGAGCGCTGATTCTTGTCGTTCAGCACTGGCAATGCCCTCCTCTTCTGATCACAGGCACATTTCGACTCTCCAGTCTATCATCCCCCCTAATGTGCTGTCTGAGCTGACATGGGACTCAGGTCACATTTTTCAGCACATTACTCAGCAGGCCCTTGGGGGTTGCAACCCAGTGAGTTAAATGAAAACTAGAGTATAAAGCATCTCCTCCAGGAATTTAAGCTCTGGTCACGTTTGACATTATCAGTCAGCTTTAAGCCCTTCCAAAAATGGAATGAATAGCAAATAAATGTGCTGAGTTTTTCTACCAGTGTTACAGAAAATTACACTTTAAATGTAGACTTTATTTTCCTCTTGTTGTCTTTATGCTTTTTGTCTGATAAAGAAATTCTATGGAAGTCTCACAGAAGCGAATTCTATGAGGTAATGAGAACAATTAAGAACACTAAATTTCTGTAGTGCTTTATTTAAGTAGAAGAACTAAAATGCAATAAACGTATTTTAGTATTCTAGGCAAACTCCATAATAACTGCTACAAAGTATTAACTGGGCTTTTCAGCTGGTCAACACAGCCACTGTAGTCTCTGTTTTTAAATGGTGCTACACTTCTCCTTCCACCAAAATGTAGGACAACCTGATAAGGTGAACCTCAGCAGATATGTCTGACTGTAGTCCTTTAGGAAATACAGTCTTCAAGGGAAATTCTACCTGAATTGTGTGTCCAGGAAGAGGATGGTGGATGATCAAGGTGAGGGGCTAAAGAGTATCAAACCTAATTTCTGAATACCATAGAAACTTGCATGAGCACACAAGTCCTGTGACAACCAGCACCAGAAACTGCCACAGCTAAGGTAATCCTGCTCCTTTGAGCTGCTGCATTTCCTCTGTGTAGAGCAAGAACACCAAGTTCTCTAGAAATCCTAATGGTGGTAATTTCTCTCTACGTATAGATCACTGATGGAGATAACTTGCAAAAGAAGTATTTAGGATTATTTTAACAACACAATGCTCCTGACCATGAATGAAACGCAAAGTGAGTGGTGTTTGCTTCTTCACAGAGGTCAGTACTGAACTTTTGACCTAGAAATCACTCTCTCATGCAGTGAGAATTATAGTATTGGGTAACAGAAAAACAACTAACAGCCTGCTAAATTCCATCTTGACTTGCAGTGAGGGGGCAACAATTTACTCATTATATTAGATATTCTAACAATTACACTAAATTTAGAAATCTCATATTTCTCACTGTGTTTCTAGAGAATATATATATATATATATATACATATATATACACAAAAAGCCTTAAATAGAGAAAGCAGTTTTATAGAAATTTAATGTAATCTCTGAGAGTTGGAAAACTATCACAACCAAAGTTTGCAGGTAGCCTTATGGATCTCTTTCATAAACAGTACTTTCTCATTTTAACCCTATTACTCACCTTACAACCCATTTTTTCATCATTTTAAAACTGAATATTTCATCATATTTAAATAGAATATTATTGAATCCCCCTAAAAAGACATGTTTTAAATGTTACTTTAAGGAAATTGTACAGTCCCCTGAACAGAGATAAGCATATACTTTTCAGAATGGCTTTAGAAATAGGGGATTGACATTTAAAAATATTGAATCTCTAGAGCCCTAGCTTTCTTTATTATTATTTTGTGTGTGTGTGTGATTAGAAAACTGTTGCCAAATGGAACTGATGACAATATACTTATGACGAGTTTGTGATTTTATCAATCATTTAGAGCTTAAAAGACCATCTACGATCACTGGAAGTTCTGTATTTATTCCACCGATTAAGAAGTTTACATCACCTGTTGATGTACTCTCACTGTTCATCTCCTTGGCACGATCTCTTACTTCCCTGGCACCTCTTCCTACTGTTCTTTCACAGCCTCTTTGAAATAGTCAAATTATTTCAGGGTAAAATAATAATTTTTCACAGAAAATCATCATTAAAAGAGACATAATCTCTGGAGATTAAAAGAAGCAGCTGATCAACTGGCAGTCACCAAGTAAACTGCTGAGGTTAACATGGGTCAGTAAGAAATCTGCAATAGATTACGTATTGATTAGGTCTAAGCTCTGCTTACCCTCCTCAAGTAAACAGTTCAGAATTACTATAGAGCTATCAAGATACTAAACTACTCTGCAATTTAATGTGATTTAGGAATACTATGTGGAACCACAGAAGTTGCTATAGAAACAAATATTTTAATATTACTAAATGGTATATATGAACTTAATCCCTAAATTATAAGAAATCCATGGAAACCATGAAGTTCAGGGTTGTCACTCTATGCATTCTTGTATAAAAAGCATAGGGTTGTGCTTTATTTATTACCTTTAATTACACAAGCTCTGTGGGACATAATTGAGCAATTCTGATTTCATCTAGTAAGGAAACTGATGTTTCACATGTGTGAAACAGAACCTTGTGGAGTACAAATATGATAGTGGTCAATAAAACATTTTTATATAAAGAAAATATGACAAATTTACAGTGGATAAGTATATTTGGAAACTTTGACTGATGTGACAAGAAGATTAGTGCTACTCATGCAAATACTTCCTTCTACAGTTGGTTTGTGCTCAGTATGGGATTTAAAAGAGTTGCAATGGCTTAATTAGTGTTACTATTAGTCCTAACTAATTCAGGAAAGCTTTTGCAGCAAGGAAAGCTCCAACTGAAGTTGGACATGTTCACATGGACAGGATGAAGAATGATTTGTCATTTGGGGCTCCAGTGTACATTGTGCCTGGACACTACAACTCTGTGGATACAGTAGACAGAAAGCTCGGGACAATATTCAGTTTTTGGTGGTGGTGGTGATGTTTTTTGTTGTTGTTGTTGTTTGTTGTTGTTGTTGGCTTGTTGTTTTTTTTAGTCACAGAAGAGACAGGACTAAGAAAGCCTTTGCAGAGTGTTTACTTTGTCTCAATGAACTCACTGCCTTGAAAAATGTTTATTTTTCATGACAGCTTTAAATCATAAAATGAATGTTAAAAAATAAATACATTAATAGTGATTTACTTGCTTCGATTGCTAAGTGTTCTATTTTCAGAATTCAATGTGAAGCTAATGATTGAAACATTTTAAAATGTCTCTGACACTTTATCTTGTCTTAAAGTAATTTCATAGCTAGACGTGTCTGAAAATCAGTTTTCTTTGTTATTGTATCAAATGCTCACAGGAGATTTTCAACGTGCAAGATTTCTGACCAACATTTTGACAATGTACGTGATGCTGAGTTCGTGAGAGCTAGCATTTCTCACTTCTGCAGACACACTGAAATTATTTTGTATCAGTGGGTGAATGACCATAGCTAACCTGGACTGAAATAGATAAAGAGGGAATTGTTGAAAAACCTTTTCTTCCACATCACTTTTCTTTTGCAGCGGCTTTATATTTTTGTTCACAGAAATTACACGAGTAAAGGCACCCCACAGAACTATTCAAAACATGTACACAATCAAATCTCCAATTATCAAAACCTTAAAAAATACCATTGGCAAGATTTTAAATGCAGTATCTCTATTTTCACATAAACATGGGGACACTGCAGTAGCTTCAGGAAGAATATTTATATGTATATTCCTTCTTGAAATAATCCAAGAACACAAGAACTCTCAGCTGCCTTAACTTTCCTGCCCAAAAATTTTGATCAAAGTCTTTCAACCAATCCTATTGTAGTGCTATTTAAATGACAAAACAAAACAAAAGAAAACAAACAAACGAAAAAGCCACAAAGATCAGACCTTTGTGATTAGTAACACGTTGGAACTTTTCCCAAGGGTAAAAGCACTGGATTTCTAAAAGTTAAATACATCTTACTGACCACCTCCGTATCAGGATAACAGTAACCACGTTCTTGGACAAACCTGATTTTCAAAGCAAATTTTAAACTTTATGCCATGATGCTGAAGTGATCATATACAATTTTGTATGTTCAGAATAATAACATAATCAGTATATTTCTCATGAGGATGAAAGTGCTCTGGCATTTATTTTTTCCTTTCATCCTTTATCCTGAAATAAGCTGGTTTGTGGTGAGATCTATTTTAATAGATTCCTGTAAGACTGTATCTTGTAAAGCCCTCTTTCTCAACAAGAAATAGCTTGTTTCGGTATAACCTATCCTGTATGAATCTATGAATACGCTAAATTAGAGATAGGCAAAGGAGAGAAAAAAAATTAAATAACACCTTGTATTGTAACATATTTGAATGCTTAATTCATAAAACCTAGGTTCTATTGTCAGATGTCAGTGAAAACGTTCATCATCCAAAAAAGTTTCTAAGGCTGCATGAGAGTAGGATAGTCCTGCTTGGATGTTATTTGAGAAATTAACATAGCACATTAAGCTATTAAGTAGCATCAAGGGGCCATGCAAGACACCTTCCTTGCATTGCACCTTACGGAAAAGAGTATCATTACAGTCAATCAGTAAAAATGATAGCTTAAATAACCAAGTGAATAACTTAAAGATAACACATGAGATACGTAAACTTCATTTATACAAAGAGGATATGTGATGGTATACTAAGATGAATTAGATTTCAAATCAGCACGTTTGGAAAAAACGTATGGTATTTTTCTTTCTCACCATGATAAATGAGACATTTTAATTATTAGATTGATGAAGTCTTGTTTATATATTCAGTACTTGATTACAGGCTCTTCGAATTACACTGACCAGCTACTAGTGTGAGCCAATGTCAACAGGATTAAAAATAAAATAAAATAAATCTTTTCCTTAGACTACTGTAAAAGGCTTGAAATTGGATCAGATAAAGCTGGTAAGCTAAAATCAAAACAACTGTGGTTTTTCTTAATAGGAAAATCTAATATATATATGGTTTTGGTTAGTAGATTAACTCCTTCCAGATATGTTTCAGAAATTAAAAAACAACCTGAAAAATTAATACTGAAATGCAGAGCAATTCTCTTCTAATGCCATCATCCAATATCGATGGCAAATACAGGTTCAACAGCACTTCAGCTGAATGCTGCTGGAATTTAATTAATCCCATACTCTCTACACTATTGGACAGCATGATAGTTAATTTTTCAAACAATTATAAAACTAAAGGAATGGCTTACTTGGCAGCTAATTTGATCTTGGTGTTGACTTGGTGGTCGAGAGTGAGACAACTTCTCTGGCAGCCTTCTGTCCAGGCCATGTCCATTCTCCAAACGAGATTCCCTGGGCTTGTCAAACCAATCTGTTTCTTCACGACGCAGATGATAGGCTTTGAAAACCAAGGACAGGTCAAATGCTCTGATCCAGTGCTGGGCAAAGGGCAATAATGTGCATTGTGCATAGCAAACACGCATAGTGGTTATCAATTAATTGGCCATGCAGCTAAAGCAAAGTTACAGGCGAGATTTGAGACACTGAACTAAGGCATAATTTAGCTATAAGTGATAAAACAGAGTGAGAAGATTCTGTTTAGGTTATAACTATGGATATTAAACATCAGAAGAAACACACTGCTGAGTGCTATAGCCATTTCCTTCTTTCCAGCAGCTCAGAAATACACCGCAGACTTCACACAATTCTAAAATGTTTGATTAAAAAATAGTGAAATTAGTTACACTGCAGTAGGCTAAAAATAAAATAATAACAATCATAATAATAAACACTCATATCCCTACTTCCACCAATTCCCAAACTTTGGAACTAAATATTATTCAAAATATTTTGGAGATCATATAAAACTACTTACATGAAAACTGAGCCTGCTTTATGAAGAAGATATGAACTAAAAGCTATCTATATTTTTCGTAATTCTAAGCAGAAATATTGCAGGTGTTCTCACTTTGAATTCCATCCCCCAGTTTTGCAGTATGAACTTTCTGCTTGGAAAGTTATCAAGAATGTTCTTCATGAAATAACTTGCTAAGACTAATGTTCTTATATTTGCAAGAGTAAACTGGTATAAAATCTGTTGTATTAGATACTCACTGGGCATTAAATAACACTGTTTTATTTAAATCAGTTTTGCAAATACATAGATTAACGCCTACTGACTGTCGGGACAACTGAAGTAGCTTTCACACTAGTAGATTTCGCTAGAATCAGCTTCTATGCACTTAATAACATTTCTACTATGTAACATACAGATTTTCATCTATATTGCCCGTCAACGTAAACCAAAGATTTGCAGCTAGTTATAAATTTTTTATTAGATTATGTTTTAATAAGAAAGATAAATTGAAAATTAGAAGAAAGATGGTATTTGTTTCAGCAAAAATATCAGAAATTGCAAACCTAAAATAAGGTCAGCTGTTGCTATAGTAACAAGAATGAGTGCAATTGTTCCACGACACGAGAGAGAACTTAAAATGCAAAATGGTAGTGTGCATAGTCTTATAGTGTGCATAGTCTTATTTTTTTTTGTTAAACGTAATCAAATTGGTTTAATAAATGATTGGAAAAAATGTTTAATGGAAAAACAAAGTTGTGTTTTTTCTTGACTATTTCTTTAAATTACTTCCAGAACAGGAAAAGTATATATGCATGGTTTTAGAAAGTAATAATATTCTGTATGTCCTCTATGTGGTAAAAACAACCATCTGATATTATAGCAGGTCTTTGGACAGATCTTAATCTTGGTTCTGATGTTATGCAATCTTTTCCTTCTTAACCATGCATAATTTGATCTATTACAAAATGGTTTGAAAATATCGTTCAGATTAGCATATAAGAAGTAAAGAAACATACGTAAAGGTTAATACTTGTATGGCTAGTGATCAGTTACTGATTAATTGCTCTCAATAAAACACTACAACCTAATACACAGATCCTTTATGCTTTACACATTTGTGCCAGTTGGCTAATGCCTGCATGTACCAGTCTGGTTCATAACTCATCTTGTGAGAACTGAGGCTTATAGTAAGAACCTAACAAAGTTTCCTGATCCCATATACTAATGTTGACTATCACAACCAGTGTCATCAGCTGAACAGAAAAGAGTGATTTTTTTTCTCCTCCTGCCATCTCACCTGAAATAACTTTTGCTGGACTTCTTCCTTAAAAAACTAGGACATACACAGAATTTCCATGCTACAGCTCAGACCAGCCTACTTTTTTCCCCTCCCCCCCAAAAAAAAAAGCTATGATGAATGTGCGTATTTTATAGGAAATTTCAAAAAGTATGTGTATATAAACATACACACCACACTCGTATGTACAGAATCACAGAATCATCTAAGTTGGAAGAGACCTCCAAGATCACGCAATCCAACCTCTGACCTAACACTAACAAGTCCTCTACTAAACCACACTACTGTTTTTGGCTTGATTTGGCTAAGATGAATCACTGATGGTCTTAGAGTCAGATTGCTTCACCTGTAAAAACTTTTGCCGGAGTCAATAAGGTTCCATTCTGTTAATTAAACAATTAAAAAAGGTGAGATTGGATGCCAGGTTGTGGATTCCAAGAATCCTGATCAGAAAAATCCCTGATCTAAATCACTCACACATGAAATCACTCTGTATCCCATGGATAAAAATTTACCAAGGGTCAGCTGTGCTATAGTGATCATGAGAGTTAATATAGTTATAGATGCACAACAGATACTACTGTTATTGGCAGAGTGCAAACCTGAGCATTCACAGTAATTTCATGTCATCAGCAGAGACTATCACTAAAGATATTGTTTTATATTTTCAACTGCTGTGTGCATGGTGAAAAATCAGTGTGCAGATTCAATTTTCTTGATGCTTTCATACCTGAATTTTAAGTTACTAAGCTCTATGATAGAGTCAACAAATCAGTATTTAAAAGAAGAAAAAAATCCTTGAGGTGAGAAAAGGTACAATTTATATATACTGAGCTGGCCAGCAGGGACTATTTACATTCATAAAATTAAGCAATAAAAATAAAAGAAATCTGTGTTAAAAAGTTGAATACAAATGGCAAGAGTAGCTGTCCACTGTCAAGGCACTAGAGGGAGAAGTACAGTCCTGAGAAAAGAAGACCATAACTTTTTGAAAAACTGTAATCACTTTTCAGGGATATTTTGTATCTTACACCCAATTACATGGATTATTTTCAATTCAAGGTGCTTGAAGTGCTTTTATTTACCAAAACTATACATAAAATGGTCCAGCCAGAAGTCCTCTCAGAAGGAAAAAAAAAACACTTGAGAAAAATTAGAAAAAAATATATTGCAGAAAGGGGAAGCCTGGTATTCAGAGACCTGTCAGTCTAATAAGGAACATTTGAATTGAGATAGAATGCTTCTGAAAGAGTCAAACTAATCAGAAACTAAGTTAAAACCAAACCAGATCTAACCTAATATGTAAAATGCATGCCTTGTACAAATATATAACAGAGACGTAATGCACTGTAGTGCAGAAATAGAATTCCCTATGACCTGCTTATATGAAGTAGAATAGTACCAGATCATCTTTTTGCAGTCCAGTTTGGTTATCCTTATTTTTCATGGGGAAAGTCCTGTGTCTTGCACAATGTGACCCTTCAATTACTCTATAATAGCCACAAGCTGAGTCGAGACAAGATAATAATTAAGTTGCAACTTGGGGGGGGGGGGGGGTGTTCTTTCAACTGACTTCTGGTTTAATTATATGGCTGTGTGTGTGTGTGTTAAGAATTTAAGAATAGTGAGAATACTTAAATTTGTGATGAAAATCAAAAATGGTGACACTCTTGAACCTCCTCTGAAACACAGACTTCGTGAGGAGGTTAGTATCTAAGAAATATGAAAAGAAACAGAACAAAACACTGCAATATATTGTAGTATCAGGACAGCAAACAGATTTCATTTTCTAACCCTTATGAAAGATTCAGCTTTTATAAAAAGGCAATAACATACAAAGGAACACTGAGGTTAATATAAACCTAAAAAATAAACCGTACTACTTCATAATCATGCAAATATGTCTTTTGAGACAATCATTGCCATTTACAGACAATATAGCGCATGCAAAGTCTCTTTTATTGTGCAGTAAATACACATAAGAAAAAGTTAAGGGAGCGCATACAATTTTAAACATATTAATTTCATTTTCTTTCAAATTGTCTTAATGATTTTTAAACAATTTAGAATATATTGTCTGAACTAATTCAAACAAAAGTGATACATAATCTGCAATTATTCAATACTTAACATCAGTTTTAACATTCTGCTGTACTTATTTAGAAGAAACATTTTTAATTGCACCATTTATTATACATCAGAAAGGTTCCTTTCATGAACCTAAGTGAGAAAAACTCTTGTGCTTATTTGGCAGACATATTGTATGTGGTGCATATAAAAACAGCTATGCTGCATACTCAATCAATAGAAATAAAATACTTTATGGAAGTTTATTGAAGGATGTGATTGTCTTGCACCATCCAAATGACAAATTATCTTACATCATCACAAGTCTGAATGCACAGAAGTCCACATAACAGGATGCTGTCAACAAACCATATGTAGAATGCTATTCTGCTACCACGTTAAGTTCTATATGGTTCAAACATACAATATGTACTTAATGAACATACTATTTCTATATATATGTAGATTTAAAGTGGTGCATCAGGAGATGGAACTATCAGTTCTTGAATTCTATAATGAAATTTCATGCAATTAAAATTACTAGATATTTTTAGAGGATTTGGAAGATTATTTCCAAATCCCAACAAAAACTATTACAGGTAAGTTCAATGATCCACTGTCACTGGAAATGGCTCCACATAAAGACTGATGGTAGGGTATGAACTGTACACAGAATATTCTACACACCGTCATTAGAAAAGTAGACATCAACAAAAGAAAAAGAAAATGCACAAGCAAACCAAAAGGAATGCAAATCAACAATACAGTGAGCATGCTTGAGTAGCTTAACACCATCCAGAAACTGCAGTTAGGGTAAAATAAAAAATACCAAGTAAAACAAAACAAATCAAACCCCAAAAATGTAGATACACAGAAGATGCACCAAGGAAAAGTAAGAACAAGTCTTTGCGATATAACAAAAATTAGACACATGCATAGAAATGAGGGTTTGCGTTGTGATAGTAAGATACCAGTCTGAGGCCTAATTTACCTTCACTGTCTGACATGGCATGCTGGAAGTCATCCATGATGAAGGCTATATCTCGATCATAGCCTCGAGTCCGTGACTCCTCCCTCATATGTTGCTGGACCTCAGGTAATGAATGGCTCGATCCAAACTGGTCCCTGGTATCTGCAGATATTGGTGGCAAGGGTCCAGCTGCTGCTCTTGCCATTCCCATTGGCTGGCCAACGGGACTTAGTGGGCTCTCTTCCTCTGAGTTCTGCGCTACTATTGGGATCCTTCCCCTGCTTTGGCTAATAGGTAGACTGGTGGGTTTAGTTCTTCCAGAAGGTGCTGCATGGCTAAACGAAACATCTAGGGGTTCAGCTTCTTGGGCTTTCAGTCTTAAAGAAGAACTGGAAGAATCCCTTTTCAATGACAAATCAAGCCCATAAACTGAGGAGGGTCTAGATGAGGGCCTAGATCTACTACCACTGCTATAAGACTTGTCTGCTTCATCTTGTAATGTGGATCTCATTGTTGGACCTAGTGCAGTCCCAAGGCCTGCTCCAATGGATGAAGTCAGTGGTGGCCCCATGTACTTCTGTTGGTCAGTGATGTTTTTTCTAAGGCCAAAAGTGATATCATCCTGAAGAAGCCTTGCCCTAGTAGTAATTCCCCCAAGTGATGAAGTGCTTGATGAAGTCATGTAGGTTGAATAGTCAGGCTCAAGGTCTCTGCTTTCTTGGATGGGTGAAAACTTTGTTAGTTTGGGGTCTACCAAAGCTTTCTTGTGTTTTGACTGCTTTTGGTAGAGGAGGGCTGCTGGAAGCTGCTTAGCAGCCTGTTTCTCAAGGGTAAGCCTACCTATGCTGTATTTCTCAGATTTGGGAAAATGCCTGTAGCTGCCCTCCGCATGGTAATACTGTGACAGGCCAGCCAAGTGATCAAGACTTTCTGCACCTCTACGGAACTCTTGCTTTATTTGATGTTTCAGAAGTTTGAGCTCATAAGGGTCCTCCATTGGGTCTTCATCAGCTTTAACATATGAATGTAACCTAGAAGAAGTCTGCAGTGGTGCTAGGAAGTCTGATACTTCTTGTGCTCTCCTGGCCTCAGCTGTGCGAAGTAGTCTATCTGTTTTGGTAAGATCTTTCTCATGGAGGCTAAAACTGGAACCCAGTGTTCCTGTTCCTTTAGTAAGTTCTCCTATGTCATCAATCAGCACATAATTTCGGGGTGTATGGTGGTGGTCTATATCTGCATAGAATGAATCTGCAGATATGCTTGATATAGGGCTGCTTGCCATGCTGTTTCTCTCGTCTAATCCTAACCTTAAGTCCAAGGTAGTGTATTTACTACCTAGTTGGGAAACTGCATAACTATTGTCAGTTGAAACTGGTGCTATCATGAGAGGCTGATTGCGAATCACATCATAGTTCGTTGTTATCTTAGGCTCCAAATATAACGGAGCTTGTCTTGGCTTTGGCTGTATCACCATCATCTGTGATGGGAGCTGATATGATGGCTGTTGAGTTGGTGGAGGTTGAGCCTGTGGAGTAAAGGACATAGTAGCTCCCGTTTGGAAAGCTGTTTGGGTTTGATAGGGTGAAACCTGCTGGTGATACAAAGGCTGCTGTTGTTGGTAATGTGATTGCTGTGTGAACTGAGTTGGTGCTTGTGTAGGCAGGGCAGGAGATGAATATTGATACTGAGCATATGGGCTTGTAGCAGGGGCAAACTGTGTTTCTGGCTGGGTTTGTGGTGGAATAAACTGATTAAATTCTGTTTGGGGTGCAGTACGTGGTCTTTCCAAGCCGTGTTGAGTTTCTATTCTTGTTGACCTGGTATTATTAACTTCACTGTCTGACATATAATCACGTTCTTCTGCTACTCCTTGGAGATAGGCACGCTCTCTCTTTTCTCTTTCTTTTAATAAGGCCTCTTTCCTCCTATTAATGCCCATTTCCAAGTATCTCAGTTTGGCATCTATTTCTTTTTCCTCTTCATCTAGCTCTGCTTGCTTTTTCCTAAGCTTGGCTGATTCCCGTTCAACCAGATCCAATTCCCTGTCTATATCCTGAAGAATTTTGGCTCTGGCCATAGTGGTGGTCCTGCAAATCCTTCTGCGTGAAACGGATCCCACAGAAGTATATGGCAACTGAGTTCCTGCTGTTGCTTCCTCTGGAGGTGGGTTGGGCAGAGTCCTCTTCACCTTCTTCTGAGTGCCAGATGGAGTGATGCTTGAAGAACCTTTTGTCTGCAATAGAAGAAACAATACTGAATCACTGTTCTGGAGGCTTGATTGCCAATAGATCACAAGGAGTTTTAAATTTTTTCATTGTATGGATTTCTGTCTTAATCACATACTTTCTGTAACTGAGATGGAAGCTTGTGGTATCTGTGAATAAGCAGCAGCAAACAGCATGAAAAAAAATGCTAGTAGTCTGCTAAAGGTCAGGAAGATGAGCAATCTATTGCAAAATAAAGTAGATACTCACTAGGGCTTTGTTTAACCTGAGAATGAAAAATCTACTTTATATTCTTAAAAATGAATTAAGATGGTAATTTATTTATTTTAATCTCCATATACTTTTACTTAAACACACACAGTGTGTGTATATGTTTGAGGGTAGTAATATATTGACCTATGCACCTTCCTTCTATATAACATTTAATGGAAAGAATATATATGTATAATTATAAATGCACATGTATACAAATTCATATATATATATATATATATAGGTATAATCATACGATATAATAGAAGCCTCTTAGCCAGACAACGAGACATCGAGTGCATACTGGGAATTTATAGCTTGTACTAGAATCCAGACACCAAAGCTGGATTTTCTTGTGCCACCACACTTGATACAAGAGGTAGTCCCCTCAGTCCACCTTGCCATCTTTGTCTCACTTCTGCTGTTACACTTTAAAACGTAAAGAAGTTAAGCAATATCAAAATACAGGAATCCACTCAGGCCAGATGTCCAGACTTCTCCACAGTTAATGGTAGGAGGGTGATCCACTCTGCCCTAAGAGAAGCATCTACCTTAGGCTGCTGAACCATTTTTTTGGAGATGGCTACTCTCTTCAACTAGGAAAGCAGGCACCATAATGGGTTAGATGCAATCTACATTGCACTCAAAATTACTAGTGCTTATGAAAGATTTATTTCAGTTTTGAAGTAAATTTAGGCTCCCACTCAATGTAGATACACTAAGAAGTGGAACTTTAATAATTTTGAAATTGTACCATAACTCCCCAATAGCTTGTTATGGATTTTTACGTTAGTGAAGAATAAAGGATTGGTCTATACAGGTACCCAAGAATAACCACATCAATCAGTACAGAATGCAGATTTGTTGATAGAAAATTATGGAAACACTTTAGCACAGTTTAATAAGGGAATTAAAAAGAATATTAACTAACTTGTCTCTTCTGCCTCTGCAGGCAAGCACAGCACTTTAGCAAGCATTAACTGTTATTAATTAAAAATGAAATTTCTTCTGAAATAAATGCTACTTCAGATAAGAAGTCAACAAGATTAATTTTAATTAGCAATAAAAAACACTGTTTTCCTAGTTTATTCTAATATGTTGTCAAGAAATTGTAAAAGTTTTTAGAACGAGTTGACAAAGATCTTTTACTGCTCCCCTGCTGGCTAATCTTAGCAAATCACAATAATCAACATTTGTCATGGATCTTTAAAGAAATACCCACTACCTTTTCAAGTGCCATGCCAGCTCTTTTCATCTTCTTCATCTCAATTCCATCAACTTCTGCATTTTTCAGATTTCAATAAATGTAATTTAATTTTGTTTTCAACTTTTTGTGGCCACTTCCCAAACTCATGTTTTGCCAACACATCAAAGAAACTAATTTTCTCTAGCTCAGTGTTTAGTTATAATCAAAGACAAATTAATCAACTACAGTAGGTCTAGTTGGCTATTAATTTATATTACAAATTCAGTCCAATACCACTGTTATTTCCCCCTCCCAAATTTATATAGCAATCACAGACGGTGAAGCAGTCACAGATGGTCACCAGTATTGGGGAACAGTTATTAATAACACACTCATTAAAAGGTCTCTAATGCTTTACAGAATTATTATTTTCAGATGCTAGCTATGTTGCTGATGAATAATTCCCATGTCAGCTAATAATGTATTTTATTAAAAAAACATATCTCATTTTAATATCTGTCTACATATAAATATCTTTGTCAACATATCAGACTGATAGACACTATAGGAAGATATACCACTTGCTTTTGAAAAAGCATTTATAACTTCTAGTTCTCAGCTGATGAGGAGGAAGAAGACCAGTCTTAATTATTTTTAGTTGCTATTTACACTGGAAATAGAAAAAAAATATATATGATTTTAGTACTCAGATAAAATGTGAGTCTTTATTCTTGGATATTCTCATCATCAGTTACATTAGCATGCTACCTGTGAACTGTATTAGTAGTTAAGGGAAATTCAACTTTAGTATTTAGGCAACTTTAGTATATAGGCAGATAAATATAGAGTAGTATTTAAATTTAGTTTTTTATGTTTCCTTTGAATTTGTTAACAGTCAATCAAGGAAAATAGACAAACTAGGGCTGACTTTCACCAAATTCTAATGTCTTTATAAAAACAAACGAACAAACAAACAAAACTGGAAGTAGAAAGGAATAATTGTACTGTCAGCTCTCTCCCTGTGTTACATTTATAATATATGCTCTTTTTAAGCTTATTGAAAGGAAACAGAGAAGAAACCTTCATGAAACTATTGCAGAGACAAATCAAAAAATCATCAAATACAGACAGGTATTTTTAGGGCTTACAGTTACTGGTTAAAGGTTGTGTTGGATGTCAGACAGGTGACCTTAAGTGAGTACTTTGACTGAAGAAGTCATGGTGTTTTCTACCGTATTTTGTCACATTTTCCATCCTTCTCATTCTAAGCTATTTGCTTCTAGTCATCTATTATCATCTTCACTAATTTTTTCTTGTTTTTTTTTTTTTTTTTTATGTGTTTAGCAAATGACAACTCTACCTGATGGCTTTAAATATCAAGAACTAGAAATAATTTATTCTGCTTCTTGTTTCACCATGACAACCTTATAAAAGTATTACTTTATTGCTGAACCTTATATGTAGAAAGAATTTCAAGCTACTCTGGGACTTCACTTCAGGATAGATATAATCGTAATCATATCTCATTCTGAGGCAAAGCTGAACTTCCTAAAATAACCCCAAAGGTTGTGTTTGAGATAAATGTACAGATATGTTATCTCCAACATTATAAATTAAAGAACTGAGGAAAAAACAACCTTTCCCCACTCCCACCAATGTGTAAGGTTAACAAGGTTTTGATAATAAAGATAGGAGATGGAAAGATGCATGCCTATGTCTCGAAATGCGGTAAATAAAATTACATGGAATACATCATTTGTATCTAGGAAAGTTATCAAGCAACAGAGAAAGACAAATCATTCATCCATTCTGAAAAGAGGTGACTTTAGGTGGGGACCGATGTAGGATACCAAGGGTAACCAACAGGTACCAATGGGGTGGAAGTAGAAGCCTGTGCTGTAACTGTCTGAGCAAAACTCTCACATCTGAGAATTTTCATGTATCAAAAAAATCCCCAATGGCAACCCTGTCAAAAATCCGTAACACAGTAAAAAAATGCAATGAAGCAGTTACACTCGTAAAAGGTTGGTATGGGTTATTCTTTGTTATGGTATGTGCTATTCATCTTCAGCAATATATCAGTAAGAATGGTTAGAATTTTTGGTAATTCGTTGTTTTAAACACTCAATTTACTTCAAAGGATCTGTTAAAATCAGTTATCATTCATTAAGGACCTTGGTATAATTTATTAGTATCTTTAAAATTGCTTGTAAATGAAACCTAATTCCAAAGGATGCATTAAGATAGGACACTATTGATAAACTACTTCATTTTCAGTATGGAATCCTTGACTGCATCTTTTTTTTTTTTTTTTTGTAGGATGCAGATGGTGATATTGGACAATGTTTTGTAGCAAATATTTTCTCCTTAAAGATTTTGTGGACCCTTCTGGACCTATAAATATTATATGGTAACCAATGGCTAGAGGGAACCAGCTTCACTGACCTTTGGTAATGGAGCAAGAATACTGAGAACCTTCTCTCCACTGCCTGACATAAGGTACATTTTATTGCACGAAGAGCCACATAGTGTGGGTACCCACCTCTGAAGCCAAGAGGCAAAAGGAAGCAGAGGAATTGTGCCATAAGGAAAATGTATTAAAAAGTGTAAATACACTTTTTATTACATAAAAGTCTCATGATCAGTATTGACAGTGGATATATAGGCTCTGAACAAATTTTAACCATCAGTTATAACCTACCAACCAGCCTGCACTATTTTGCCTCATGTGCCATTGCTGGCAATGGAGTTGGAGAGGTGTTTGATGAGCTGAATTTGGCCTTGTGCATGAGAGGGAAATACCCTGCTTCATGAGTAAAATGACAAAGCTTTTCTTTAATGTAACTCTTGTCTTTTTCTTTTCTGCAAGTATTTTGCTCTGGGGACTGAGCAGTGAAGCAGAAAACTAGTTTTTAAATCACTACACAGCAGCACAGAGATGCCAGTCAGTCTGATTTTCTCTCCTTTTTTTTTTACCACTCCTCTTCACTCCTTTGGAGCCTCTGTAGAGATATACTTCTCTGCTGTTAAAACCAGTATAAAATTTTCAGAAATACTCTATTCCAAAACAATAGACATTTCTCAGAGTTTTTTTCCTTTCATTTGTGTCAGTCACTCACTCTTCAAATAAGCACTTCTGTATTTTTCATCCTCTTGCTCCTTTCATTTTCTCTGTGAAATTGTTCAAAATTGCCATTTTCACTTCAAATGCAAGGGGAAAAGCACAGTGCACTTCCTAACGGATGACGTGACATGAGATATCAACTTCTTTCCTAGTCAAACACATAAAAAGCCATATGCTTCTTTTGATCTTGGGGGAAAAAGGAGAAATTCAATGAAAATTTAATATACAAACTACAGACAGATGTGGCCTGTACACATTGATTTTCAAAGCCATCTAAACCTCTGTTTCATCTACTTTATGTGAGTATGCATATTAGTTGTTCTCAGTCATTTACAGGGAAGATGACTGTTTTCCACAGATTAGTCTATTTGTGGTTCATTTGGAACAGGACTGAACATTTTTCCTATAAGGGCAATGGGGCAATTCCATCCTCAATTACACTGGCAAAAAATGAGGTATAGCAATTTAAATCAGTAGAGATACATCTTTGAAAAAAACAGTTTGTGAGAAGAATGAAATCCAATGTTTTGAAACTTTGACTCTAGATGTTGTAACTAGAACAATACTCCATGTGTGTGCATTCAACTGATTTTAGACAGCAACATACACACTATTCACAAGGTTACGTTTTCATTGCCTCAGCTTATATCTGCAAATGATAACTACAGTGTCTGCTTTTTCTGCTCACTGAAGACACAGCAGTCTCTTTACCCCTTGGAAGACGGACAATACTATACAGACATTCAATAGTCTATAGTATTTTTCTCCTATAGCTTAAGCCTTCTACAAAAGGGAAACATTTCTGGCTGAGTCAGGAAGAGCATCTTCAAAACTCACCTGAAAGCAATTTTTTATTCTTCATTTCCCTTTTCCTCTGCTATTCATCTTTTTAATTATATTACTCATCTTTGCAAAGTAGTCTGGAATACAAGCTGATGTGAGAGATTTACTGTCTAATTACATGTAATTCCACATACGTTAAATATATCTCAGTTACTTTACAACAGGGAAAAAGTTCCTGTAAGATTGATTCAGAGAATGGACATCTGTCAATCTAACAGAGTCAAATGCTCAGAGTTGAGCAATGCTTATGCATCCAAATTACTGTACCAAATGGGATAAATAATTTTTCCCACTACTCAGTCTCTAAGAAAGGAAAAAAAGGGAAAAATAGGGGAAGATGAAGGGGAAGGGAGAAAGGAAGAGGAGAAAGAAGGAAGAGATCCTGTCCTCAAAATTGAAAAGACCGTGGGAAGAATTTCTGCTCTGAATGACAAAGATTCCACATGTTGCTATAAAATCCTTGAAAATATTGCAGGACATACATAGCTGCTATGTAGGAGATGTTACTGATGCCTAATAAATGCTTATCCTTATGTGGTTTGTACCAAGATATGTTGAATATCCTTAAGTATTTTATTTATATATATATATATATATGTATCAGCATGCTAAAACTACCAACCAAAAGAAACTACTCTTCGCCCACTGCTCCAATACTGTGTTTTTACTATCACCTTTAGTTAGTACTCTAAATGGTATAGTACAATAGACAATTCAGAACTGAAGCCTGAATTTGATAAAGAATTCCAAGTAAATACTTTTGACTGTGAATTAAAGTGTTTCCCCTTTTTTAAATTGGTGATTTTTCAGAAGACAGTCTGAGAGGATCCAAAAGAATGGATTTATCTGGATGATATCCTTCTCATTATCATGAAAATTTCTGAAGAGGAGGTTTCTGAAAAATACTCTGCTTCAATGACCCAAAAGATTACAAAATACATGATAAAAGAGGATAAGGTAAAGGGAACTCTCTGCACTGCATAACAGCAAGTCAGAGAAGAAAAAGATTCACCATCTGGAGAAACATTAGTGGCAAAACTAGAATTTTGCTATGAGGTAGGTGTTTAATAAGATCAAGAAGGCTGTAGACTTAGGGTGGTTATGTATTACATATACACAGACACGTAATAACATAGTATACTACACCATAACACAATTAATGTTTCTTAATCATTCATCACTTCTTTCTTTTCCCCTATTGTTTCAATGACAGGTATTTTATGTAAGGAGGACAGAACTGTAGATATTCAGAACTTCCCAGCCTAACCTGTGGAAAGTTACCAGGTCTGTGAAGCAAACGGATCATTTGATGCCTGTGCTTGATTAAGATACAAACGTTGTCTGCACATGATGTGCTGTGTCTCCAGCACACCCTGTTTTCAGATTAACTAATGACACAGAACTGTACCTCAGTAACACGTTCTGATACAGAGGCTATGTGATTCTGTCACTGGTAATTCAAGTCTGTTATATTATAGAATATTGTACCAGAGGATTAATTGCTAATTTCAGGATTAGTTAGTTGATCGTGAAGCTGTTTGTGGCAGTAGAAAAAGGCACCACTTATCCTCTTCATCTTGGAATGATGAAGTCCTTCCAATAAATCTTTTTGTACGCTATTCAACATTCTTAACATGAGCTCATTCACTCATAGTAATTAATAATACACTGTTTCTCATCATGTAACCATCACATCATTATATGTCATTCCCTTCAGTCAGAATCATGAATTTTGTCTGAAGCTCAGATCTCATCTATGGAAAATTTTACTGGATTATGAAGAGTCTTTTCCCAGTCAATGAGAACATAATTTTAATTCTCTTCCTTTGCAATCTGAGAATCCTGGCCAGAAAATACTGGTGAGAAAAATTCAGAACAGTTTATACTTATCAGTAGGATACGCATATGCTGAATTAACACCATCTGTTTTCAACTGATATGAGACTACATAGCAAACTTTCAGCTGTGATTCAGAAAAAGCATCCCCTCTCCAAAAGAAATGAAGTATTAATCTTGTTTTATAGGAAAAAACAAACAAACAAACAAACAAAAAAGGTGTGAGGAAATCTTGGCTTTTTCTGCCTATTCTCTGCTACGGACTTCCTCCAAAGACTGGTGGCTGACAAGACTCCACATGCTGCTCCACAGCCTTGTTTATTTGCAAGAGCAAGGATTCATCTGCCCAAATGCAGACATAATGTGTGGAGCTAATCTGAGCTACTGAATTGAAAGAAAGCACAATTTTTCTTCAGCTCACTCAAGAATCACACCTGTTTCTCTTACTTACTGTCGAAACAGCCTCACATAACATGGATGTCATCTGTGAGTGTCTCAAGACAGAAGAGGTCAGTCCCACTCCTAGCAGCTGCTGCAGTTTGAATTCCTGCTTTTGGCTTTTCACGCAGGAGCTGTTTTGCAGCAGAGTTTTAATCATTTTCACCACACAGGAATCTTACCACCTCTGTGATTCTTCAGAAATGACACCTCTCCTCAGCAGTCAGAGGTTCTGGGCTCAGTTCATTTTGATTGTTCAGGCAGTGTTTATTCTCTTCTGCACTCCTGATGGTTTGTTTCCCTGGTCTAAAATGAAAGGTGGCAGAGTGAGCAGAGCCCTGATTAATCACTTTCTCTAAAAAGTGGCTCACACTGGGGAACAATGGGCATGTAAATCCTGCTGTAAAGCACAGATTAGACAAACACACCAAGTGCCTGACTGCATAATGTAGGTCTTTCTATATGCATCACAGCTACTCCTCTTTGTGTTCCCAGCTCAGCCCTGACTTCATCCACACTGCTGTGTACCTGCAGAACAACTTGCATCAAATTTCCTTCCTCCTTTTTCCAAAAGTGCCTTTATGTTTACCAATGCAACACATTAGAAACCATAGAAAAACACACTTCCGACTCTGCTTTTGTACCATGTATAGCTCTATAAGGCTTTTCAGATTCTTAAGAATCAACAGTTCTTCATGGTGGTGGCACAGCTGTCAAAATACCCAGAATTACGCGATATTAATTAGACAACTATATAGTTGAAGAGCCAGCTCAGTACAACTGGTACAGAAATAAGCCTATGTTATATCAAAACGGAAGGATTCTTTAAAATAAGACAAAGATCTTACTCTGAAACACCTGTTCACATTGCCTAATTCTAAACAACTGATTAGATAGGGAGCCTAAGAAGACTAATGGTGATTATCTTTCTATACCTGTGTTAGATGGCATGACATGACCCCAAGTTCAACCAGAGCCTCATTGTGAAACTGTGGAGATCTCTCTATAGAGGACATGCAAAACAAGGAGAAAAAGGGCTTTTAAACTCAGAGCTAGATTTCATATGAATACTTACATGTAACAGTTTAAAACAGAATTAGGCAAGGCAGAATGGAAACAAAAGGTTTATGAAACTCGCCTTGCCTGCTGATGCCTTGCTTCCAGGCTTCATTCCATTCCAACAACTCAATGGCTTTCTGATCTGCAGCAAGTTCTGCATAATCCTCTCCGCCTCAGCTGGACAAGTTGCTTTCTCCAACAGCTCAGGTTGTAAACCCATTCCTGTCACTTCTCTGCAGTTTCTCAGTATCTCCCTGAACTTCTGCCTGCAACATTTTTTCCCCCCTGTCTCTCCAACCCTCTTGCTCTGAAACAGGAGAACTCCCCCTGAAATATGCTCTGTTGCTCCCAGGGTAGGAGCAATCTCTCTCTCTCTAGAAGCTTCCAGCCAACCCAATCCTCTTCCTTTTTAAAGGAATGTAACTGAACCTGACAACAAACACACAGAATAGATCATCTGTCACAGATGGCTAAACTTATGAAGTGTGAAAACCACTCACAGTATGTCCAGATTTTCCATTACATTTTTTTTCTACAAAGTGTACTAGCCAGACCACACAAAAAACATACCCCTATTCTTGTTTTCATATGAGAATGGCATTTCCAGTTTTATATAAATCCATTACCAAGTGATACAAGTTAAACAAAACCAAATTAACTCCTCCTCCACCCCACCCAAAACCTCCAAAAAGCCAGCCTTTCACAGGTAGCATTAATACTGGAATAAATTTATACAGAAACTTGCTAAATTACTACAAAACAGAACATCTTCTCATGGAAGAACAGTTTCCACTATGTTATCTGTTTACATTTATACTATTATTTTTTCCAAACTAAAAAACAAAAAACAAAAAACAAAAAACACAGATCTCTAACAGGTATGTAGCTTTTTTTTTTTTTTAAGTTTACTTTTTTTCCCCCATATATTTCTTCTATATGTTGTCTGCAGTCTGTTGATACTAAACCAAATTCAACCCATGGTGGTGGGAAAGAGGTGTCAAATATTTCATAATAATATTATTATAATAATATTTAAAACCAGACTGGATGTCAGCATCAAGTCTTCACTGAAGAAGTCACTCAGGTCACTCACCTCACTCTTGATCAGCACAACTGTGAATAAAACTGGGAGAAAGTCCTGATTTTAAGAATTAAAAAAAAAAAAAAAAAAAAAAAAGAATAACCTTTATGTATTTATTTATTTATTATGTATAAATGAGTGTAATTTTTACAGCTGATTCTTTTGGGACTTGCTAAGTAAGGTTTATATGACTAACACTGAAATTTAGATTCATTTTCAGAAGAGCAAGTGTTTCATTCCTGGATAAATTCAATCAGATGACAGCCTTGTAATCAATGTGATATTTAATCACACTGTGTAGGGTTAGGGAGGAAGAAAGCAGTAACCTTTAATGAATTTTCTTTCTACTGTTTTAATATCAGTTGTACTATTTTAGAATCATGACCTCTCTCTTTCCATTCCTGATTACTGTGACAAGCAGGATGAGAAGACAGAAATTTGGCAAGTTTACCTTTAAACAGTAATGTAGTTGATTCTTGGGTTGGAAATGGCCTTAAAAGATCATCTAACTCCAAACTTCCTGCCATAGGCAGGGATGCCACCCACTAGATCAGGTTGGCCAAGGCCCCATCCAGCCTGGCCTTGAACACCTCCAGGGATGTGGCATCTACAACTTCTCTGGGCAACCTGTTCCAATGCCTCACTACCCTTACAGTGAAGTCTTTCCTCCTAATGTCTAGTCTAAATCTATCCTCTTCTAGTTTAAGACTGTCCCCCCTTGTCCTATCATTATCTGGCCATGCAAAGAGTCCTTCTCCATTTTTTTATAAGATCTCTTTAAGTATTGAAAGGCTGCAATGATGTCTCCCCAAAGCCTTCTCTTTTCCAAACTGAACATGCCCTGCTCTCTCTGCCTTTCTTCATAGGAGAGGTGCTCCAGCCCTCTGATCATCTTTGTAGCCCTCCTCTGGACTTGCTGCAACAGGTCCACGTCTTTTTTGTGCTAGGGTCCCCAAGGCATTTCAATATCAAGGTAAACAAGACAAGAACAATTATTATTTAATATTTAGATGTTAAACAGAAAAAAATAAATGGATGAGCATGAAAATGTTTCTTCTAAACCTTCTTTGTAGAACATTACCACTGCATGTCACTATTAAGGATAAACTTTAGCTAGGTTTATTAAATTCAGATTGGGATGTACTCTATTACCCACAAGGCAAAAACCACCCAGGAAAGAGGCCTTGGATTTTGAAAAGGAGAAAATCAACAGATGAAAAGATAAGAAATACTAATGTTAAGCAGCTGATTTCTGAAAGTCACCATTCAGTAACAGGTAATAATGTTTAATAGAATGCTTAATAGCATACTGTACTGTATAATGTAATTTCAGGATGCCTACCTGAAATACTAAATAGCTAGGTGTTACTCAGTGATTAATGTAGAAGAAAAACTAGTGTTGGTAACCAACACACCTATATAAAAACTGTGAGTGTAGTTTTTGTTTCAGTTTTTCTCACTGTAAAATAAATCTGTTTTTGTGGAAGCCTTAAGACTATTAGCATTCAAGAGCACCTAGATCTAAATGACAAACTTCATAACATTTTTATTTTGCATTTTGCAAAGTATGAATACTTTTGGTATCAATCTAAGGCAACCAAAGTGACACCACTTAACTGAAATATTTTGATCCTGCATCATAGTTAATGCTTTAAGGGGCTCAAGCTTATTTATTTATTTGCCTCTAAACTAAGAATGGCAAAAGGTTATTGTTCAGTGTCAATCAAGCACTGATTTTAGAACCCTGTACATATCAGGATAGAGATCATCAAGTCATCACCCATGATACAGATTTCATTTCTGGATTATCGACGCAGGAACCTAACATAGTTTTTACAGTATTTTCAGATGACAGTATTTATGTTCATAGAACCTTGGTAAGCACATAAACAAAAATAAAGCATCTTTCTATAAGCTTTACAGAATATGTAATGCTTACAGAACCAGCTGTTTCAATATTTCAGCAGGAAACATTAAATCCTTTAATTCTCAGATATCTCTTATGGAATCTGAATGCACAGTAATCATTATAGTACCTCAATGTACATATAGCAGACAGGAGCCAGGCTGGCTGAATAGTGGTGATGATTATCTTGACTGATGAATTGTCAATGCTATTTACCTTACTACGCATTATCTAGGAGCTCTGTGTAATTCTTTATTGTGTTGTTTGAACATCAGTTTTCAGATAAACACTAAGTACTGTTAGGATGATTTTTTTTTACTTCATCTGCCCTGAAAACAACAAATGACTTTATAGCTGACCATAGCCAACATTTTTAAACTGCATTACTTTTCCACCACAATATCGATCCCTTCTTATAGCATTTTACAAATTACATATTCATGAAATATAACATCTACAATGCTGTAATACCGTAATGATTTCAGAGATGTAAGACATCAAAGAATTAGAAAATGGAATATGTATCCAATATATTTTAGCATAAAGTAGCATAAGAAGAATAATGTTTTTAAATTGTAGAACAATTGAAACTCAGGACCAAGTCATGAGAAATACACTGGCACAAGGGTTTCCTACAAAAGCAAACCTTGAGCTCTGTGTAAGAATTAAAAAGAAGATTTTGAAGAGGACAGAAACGGTAATGCCATTACTTTCTTACATGCTCATATATCTGGGCCAGAGCATAAGATAAGCCTGTTTCATTCAAGAGAAATTTCCTCAACACCTACGCTCATGGAGCAAAACCACAGCACTATTTTTCTATGCAGCAGTTCTCAAAGAACATTGGAAAAATGCTACGCCATTTCATATACATGGGTCTTATACATGAGGAATACAATCTGTCTTGTAAAAATATTGTGTTTATATTGAAAACTTATGGGTTTTCTTTGTGGAAATTCTCTTGCTTACCCCAGTGATCCAGGTGATTTGTAACCCACCTAGTTATTTGAAAGACAGCTTGCTTTACACTTTGAAGACATACAGTATGAGAAATCTGCTGTAAAGAGCTTTAAAAACAGAAGGTAAACAAAGTGTATGTCTATAGAAGCAGAATACCACACACTCTCTTAACCTGGATCACAAGTCATCGCACCACACTTCTGGTGTGCAAGCCGGAGTTGTAAACATATTTCTGCTAGGAAATTCTGCTGATCGTAATTTTGATGAAACAATTACACAGCTTCAGGATAGAGCTAGTTCTACCTCAGCCTCAATGTTTGCCTATCACACGCAAGTGCTGTCACTTAAAGTTTACTTATGGCTGTTGGATCCTTCCAACCTGTACCTGTGATAGTGTCTGTGATTTTTAGCTTGTACATTATAATGAATAATAACTTTAAAAACAACAAGAAAGATACTTTATCAACAGTGACAACAGCAAATTCAGTTGCTCAAATTAAAGAAATGAAAAACCCATGAAAGGAAGATGCAAAAGAAAATCTATATACATAATACGTTATTCTGGTAGGGTTTATGCATGTGAAAACACGGTCCCTTCATTTGCTTCCAAGGTAAAATATGCAACACTTTTCAACATAGTGTTGGTCACAGAGCTTAAAGCTCTCCCAGGGACATTTTCATTGCCCCTGTTACTACAAGACTTAAAATAAAAGAACATGGACAATATAATAACTGTGGCTTCTGAATGTCATAAAATATTCAGAGATCAGTTCTGACTACTTCTTATATTGCTTGCTTTCTTTAGTTGCTTTACTGCTCTTCTTCCTGTCATCAATACCTTTCATGTGTCCAGCTGTAAACACCTGTTCCCTACTTTGATTGTTAATTTTTAATTCAGATTATGTGGGCTTTTTACACTGCTTGGAGACATGAGGAAGGAACAGAATGAACAATGATGAAACAACTCATCAAGAACAAGGCCAGGCATCTCCTTCTTCAGGTCTAACAATAAGGAAAGAAAGGTTCATAAAGAAATGCACCTTTGTAGCATGGGAGTCCAAGAGGTCCTCAAAGAACATGGACTGAGAGAATATAAATGAAAATCTCTTTGAGTACAGTCAGTATGTGGGATAAAAAGCAGTATCCCTATAATGGCTAGGAGCAATAAAAGTGAAGAAAGGAAATGGAGACTGAGGTCAGGTTCTAACTGGGACCTTATTATTAAACCTAAAGACAGAAACTAGTGTATCATCTTGACAAAAACAGGAGCTACAATAATAAATACAATAACTTATTTATAATAACTTATAATAACTTATGTCTTTATAGCAGTGTTCATACAATAACTAAAACTTTATACCTGATTAGATCATTGCAAGTGGAAGCAATAATAAAAATGGTCTATTAGATCCTACCTCCAGGCTGTGTGTAAATGCTTTCTTATTTAAAAAAATAAAAAATAAAAAAAAAAGATGAGAAGACATACATACTCATTCTAATGTTCAGAGAAATGCTAAAAAAAAAGAAAGGTAAAAATGTTTATAAGAGCAACAAAACCATAACAATATCCTCATTTAGGAGAAAGATTTTTAGATTTCAAAGTATACTGAGTATTCTTATAGGAGAATATACAAGAAAATAGTCTGTTAATAATGATTCATGTTTTGTCTTGGATCAAGATTTTCAGGGAGTGTAACATTGTCAGACTATTGGTTAGGCCTATCCCTAAGGAAAATATTATGGAGAGAGTGGGAAAGGGATTTATTCAGCAAGACAATATTTCATAGAATCATAGAATCATAGCATGGTTTGTGTTGGAAGCGACCTTAAAGATCTTCTAATTCCACTCCCCCTGCCATGGGCAGGGACACCTCCCACTAGACCAGGTTGCTCAAAGCCCCATCCAACCTGGCCTTGAAC
The DNA here is from genome assembly GCF_009769625.2 of Cygnus olor. Classification (NCBI taxonomy): domain Eukaryota; kingdom Metazoa; phylum Chordata; class Aves; order Anseriformes; family Anatidae; genus Cygnus; species Cygnus olor. The sequence goes on along the minus strand of NC_049169.1, from coordinate 10,085,856 downwards.
ACTTCTAGGGTTGGGGAATCCTCAGCTTATCTGGGCAACCTTGCCACCATCAAAGTAAAGCATTTCTTCCTAATATCTAATATAAATCTACCCTTTCTGAGTTTAAAGCCATTACCCCTTGTCCTATAACTACAGTCCCTGACAAAAAGTTCCTCTCCAGATTTTCTGTAGCCCCCTTCAGGTACAGGAAGGTTGCTATCAGGTCTGCCTGGAGCCTTTTCTTCTCCAGGCTGAGAACCCACAACTCCTTCAGCCTGTCTTCATAGGAGAGGTGCTCCAGCAAGTAACTAGAAGAATTATTTTTATTATTAATACTTATTATTTGAAATTGCACCATCAATTATAAGAAAATTGAATAATTAAGGAAAATAGATTATGGATATTAGAAAAAATATCTTTTAGTAAGATCTGTTATGTTGTGAAATAGTCTCTCTGTGAAGAATACTTTTAACTCAAAATAGGAGAAAAAAATAGTAAATACGGTTAAAAATAATATGACTTGCAATAATAATTAAAATAATGACTTGCAATTTTGTACTCTTTAAAGATCAATTAATAAAGCATAGTTTCCCAATAGAGTATTTTTTTCTTCTTAGACACAGACACACAGACACAGATTTCTAGGTTGGAAGAGACCTCAAGATCATCGAGTCCAACCTCCGACCTAACACTAAGTACTCCACTAAACCATATCACTAAGCTCTACATCTAAACATCTTTTAAAGACCTCCAGGGATGGTGACTCCACCACCTCCCTGGGCAGCCCGTTCCAATGCTTAATAACCCTTTCGGTAAAGAAGTACTTCCTAACATCCAACCTAAAACTCCCCTGTCGCAACTTTCGCCCATTCCCCCTCGTCCTGTCACCAGGCACGTGGGAGAACAGACCAACCCCCACCTCGCTACAGCCTCCTTTAAGGTACCTGTAGAGAGCGATAAGGTCGCCCCTGAGCCTCCTCTTCTCCAGGCTGAACAACCCCATCTCCCTCAGCCGCTCCTCGTAAGACTTGTTCTCCAGACCCCTCACCAGCTTCGTCGCCCTTCTCTGGACTCGCTCGAGCACGTCCATGTCCTTCCTGTAGCGAGGGGCCCAAAACTGAACACAGTACTCAAGGTGCGGCCTCACCAGAGCCGAGTACAGGGGCACAATCACTTCCCTAGACCTGCTGGCCACACTGCTTCTTATACAGGCCAGGATGCTGTTGGCCTTCTTGGCCACCTGAGCACACTGCTGGCTCATATTCAGCCGACTATCAACCAATACTCCCAGGTCCTTCTCTGCCAGGCAGCTTTCCAGCCACTCATCTCCCAGCCTGTAGCTCTGCTTGGGGTTGTTGCGCCCCAGGTGCAGGACCCGGCACTTGGCCTTGTTGAACTTCATACAGTTGACCTCAGCCCATCGCTCCAGCCTATCCAGATCCTCCTGCAGAGCCTTCCTGCCCTCGAGCAGATCGACACACGCACTTAGCTTGGTGTCATCTGCAAACTTACTGAGGGTGCACTGGACACCCTCATCCAGATCATCGATAAAGATATTAAAGAGGACCGGCCCCAGTACCGAGCCCTGGGGGACACCACTAGTGACCAGCCTCCAACCAGATTTGACTCCATTCACCACAACTCTCTGGGCCCGGCTATCCAGCCAGTTTCTAACCCAGCGAAGCGTACGTTAGGATTCTTAATATTTCTTATGGATACTTCATATTTATTAAGTCCTTTTTTTTTTTTCTTTATTAGATAATTACCATGTTTCTGTCAGATGCCACTTTGTTTTTTAACTATCAGAACTCCATTGTATTAAAATCTTTCCTCATTAATTTCACAAATTTTAACTTTCATAGAATCATAGAACAGCTTGGGTTGGAAGGGACCTTAAAGATCATCTAGTTCCAACTTCCCTGCCATGGGCAGGGATGCCACTCACTAGACAAGGTTGCACAACGCCTCGTCTGACCTGGGCTTGAGCACCTACAAGGATATGGACATCCACAACTTCTCTGGGCAACCTGTTTGAGTGCCTCACCATCCTCTGAGTGAAGAATTTCCTCCTAAATCTAAAAAGACACTTTCTAACATATCAATTAAATCTCCAGAATACATTTATAACTGATTTTGTCTCTACAATGACGTCAGATATTTACTTGTTAGTTTCCCAGAATTTTACATCACATACACATTAGATGTCAATAAACAAATGCTAGCTTTTATTAGGAAAGGATCGTGTCTCAAAATTGCAGTTTATCAAAAAAAAAAAAAAGGAAAAAAGAAAGACAATATTTTAGTGAAGAAAAAAAAATCCATCTGTTTCCCAAATTACTCCAGTCTACTGGGTTTGACAGGTTAATGGTGGGCATAGGATAGCGTTTCCTGTACTGAACATTTCTTTATAAAGCAGCATAGAAATGCTTGAGGGAAAATAATTTACTTCTGATGTGAACCAGTACAACAGCTTGATGAGTGTTATATGACAAGAGTCTAAGGGAACTGCTGTCTTCAACTCTCAAGTATGGGATTACTGAACACAGAACCACATCCTTCTAAGAGATGCACAGTGGAGGGCAAATATCACAAGTCACTTAAGGTAAATTAAGAATTCTTCACCATGGGAGCAATGAAGTCCCAGAACAGGATGCTCAGAGAGGCTGTGAAATCTCCATCCTCAGAGATTTTCAAACTTCAATTGGACAAGCCCTCTAGCTACCTGACCTAACTTTGAAATTAGCCCAGCTTTGAGGTGTAGATCTCCGCAGATTCCTCCCAGTCTAATGATTTGGTGATCCTTTTCTCAGTCACTGTGACGGCTGAGGAGCTTGGCTAGTTAATGTTTTCAAAACATAATACGGACACCAACATTCTGATGGATTTATTGCCAAGATGCTGTGGAAGGTGTAAAACAGTAGGGACTGCAGTATTTATTTTTATTAAATAAAAGCTTGAATGTAGGCAAGAGCATTCTATAACTGAATGTGGTTGAGATGAAAAATACTGTTAGTCATGTCTGCAAAATACCCTTCAAAAAACCACTTTGCTTTTATTTATATATATACATATGTATAAAGTAGAGGTATTACTATATATATATATACACATATATATGAAGTAAAAAATGTTACTTTTGTAACTTTGTCACAACTTTTTGTTTTCATCAGTGAGCTCTTGGAACAAATGATGAAGAAATGGCAAAAAGAGGTAACTGCCTGGGTTACAGTTCTCTCAGACAGACAATGTTCAAACAGGCTGTAAGAACATAAGGACTCAGAGCAGCCTACACTACTGCTGTCAAAAATGACTTTTACTGCCTAAAGAAATATCTGGAAACATTACTACAAAACTCTCTATTCTACTATATCACTGATGAAATGAGCAAAGGACAAATGCTGTGATTCCTCTCCACTATTTCTATAAGGCCATGATATTTCTGCTACGGATTCTAGCTTTGGTATCATAAAAGGAACATCAGTATGATGTAAGTGATTAACAGAGTCAAATTTGTGAAAAAGACAGTCATTAGTTCCAACTTTAACTGAGACAAGAAGTATCATTTTATTTCTGTTACCCACGTATATTATATATATATGCATATGTGTATACATATACATGTATATATATAGCAAAAACACTATGCAAGAGGATATAGAAAATGTGCTCCACAAGCTTATGGAGCAGATACTATTTATAAGCTACCTTATTATTTCCTGAGGCTTACATCATTATGTTTAATGAATGCTATACAAGACTTGAAAATAAACAACAGGGCTCAAATTCATCTGCTCTATATGAGGCTTAAACTTTAGATGGGTAACTTTTGTTCTAATTCCCCCTGTCCATCACCTTTCCTGACTATCTTTGGTAATTGCTGAGTATCTAAATCAAGCAGTTGTCTCGATTTAGAGAAATCAGAAAAATTAAATTTCTTATCTCACAAAGACTGAGGAAGTCCCCAGCATTTAATCCTTCTTCAGGTCTTCCTCCATAGTAGTTATTTATTTTCAAACCCTGCCTTTACTTTTAGTTAACGGCTAGCCCATTTTATGATCCTACACCAGGGAAAAGGCTTGCCAGGCAGTGTAAGAGCACCAGCACACTCAATGCTTGAGTCAGATTCAACATTAGTGAATGAATAGCTTGCCAAGTGAGTAAGGTGATATAATAAAAGCTGTACTTCACTAGGAACCACATAGACTGGATGAGAGAATGTGTCAAAGAGGGACCGTCTGGGAAACAGAAGTAGGGTTTAGCAACGAGATTAGATAGAAGATATGGACAGATGGGGAATATGAACAGAAATTGAACCAAGACCCAATTCAGTCTGTACAGAATGCAAGAAGTTCTGAAGGAAGAGAGCCAAGAGGCAGGCTTCCTCTGTAGTCTCATACAGAAGGAGAGAATGAATACGAAGAAAGAAATTTCAGGCTCTGCATCATTTCACAGACACATCTAAGCCATATCCTGTGACAATGTTTCAGATTTATTCCTCTATTTGGAGTTTCTAAATGGCTGAATTAGGCATCACAGCACTGAGCATACTAGCTACTGTTAATTCCTGTCTTGGAGCCTCATTCTAAATGCAGGCACTGTAAGTACTTACCATGACTTTACAGATCCCACTGTCTGAGCTGAACATTTGCAGCAGGTAAAATCACTTTTCATGAGACCATGGAATTCAGCTGACCGAAGGCAGTTTCAGTGATTTAGAAGAATCTCTTTGTAGATGAATTGTAGTAGAACGGTTCTACTATAGTAGAACTGTTGTTCCCTTGGAATATTTCTGTCTGCAGATTATAACAGTCTGTTATAGTGACCAAGTCAGGTGTGACTTTAGACCATCAATATCTAACATGAAACATGATCTTTCATATCCTTCCTACGGGAAGATGCTAGACCTCTCTAGGCTTCTGAAGAGAAATGTAAAGAGGAAAGCAAAATGGGGATAAATGACACTTCAGCTAAAAGGAACAAGACAGGTATCATTTAAGTTATCTAATTATAACCTATTTTCTTCATCTCAGCTTCCTATCTTATAAATAAAAGAACTGTATCACTGAAGTCACTGAGCCCCACTAGGCCTTAGTGGTTAGTTTATTCAAGCACTCTGTGACAAATGCTGTATCAATACAAATTGACAGTAATAATGTAGATATCAATGTGTAGTAAGAGTCATGAATACTAACAAAAGGTGTATTTAATCTTAGAATTCAATTTTTAAAGCTAATGCTATTACTCACTGCTCAAGTATTCTTGGCTTGAAAGGGAAATAAGTCATGTAGGTTATCCTTCTATGATACTCCCAATATTCAGGTAACAGTCTCACTCTAATATCTTGATTCTGAAGTATATGTTACTGCAGTTACGGCTTTCTTCTTATCTACTATATATCCAATATGACAAATTGATATAATCCTTTTCCTGCCCTCACTGGACACAAAGAGTGGTTAGGAGCTGTCCCATTCACAGTTATGTTTAACACAATGAAAGACTATTATCTTGTACAGCTTTGGTCTTCTTTCTAGACCAACACAGCCAGATCCTTCAGACTTTTATCCAAGGTCTTGTTTTCTAAATCTTTTATCCTTTCTCTTTCGCTCAATTCTGATTTTTTTTTCCCACTCTTTCTAACTCTTAAATGGTGCTGACCTAAACAGCATGTAGTATCATAGCTGAAGTCTCACTAACCACTGACTAAAAACCGAAAAAGGTACAAAAATTACTACACATCTTATATATTGGAAAGTTGACAACACTTCCCAAGAACACTGCTGCTTTTTGTGCAAGCACTACATAGTTTTAAGTCATGTCTGAAGTCTTACTACTACACCTGAACATTTTCATTACTAGAATTGCCTAAACAGGCACATTTCTGAATATTCGATTCTTTTATTTTTTTTTACCTGTAGTGTCTGTACCATTGCTACATTTGATTTTGAATCATTGCTCTGAATTGCAATTCTGCTTTCTGAAGTGATTGGGATTCCTGTACTGAATTGATCTGCAGATGGTATGAGTACTTTTTCCATACTCTAAATTACAATTAAATTATTAAAGAGTCAAGTCTATGACAAACGTTTTTTGCCCCACCTAAAACTACCTACCAGCTTGACAGTGACCAATTTGACCTGAAATATCTACTTTCAGTTGGCAGATGGAAGTTCAGTTCCATTAAAAAATAGTAATTGCTAAAATATTAGCTTATGAATATATAATGTTATGCTGGAGTAAGAAATTAAAGAAGTGAGATAGAATGAACTATTTGAGTCAGAATCTCATAACGTTTGATTTTTGAGCATCAATATGTAAAACCTTATGCCTACATCTAAAATCTTAGTTTAATTCACAATTGTATATACAGTTATCTTAACAAATTCCCTTTAATAGGAAATCACTGATTCAAAAAATCAATGTCAAAATGAAAGCATAAAAAGCTTTCAAGTTTAGGTCTGCCATAGGCAAGACTTACTAATTTCAAAAAATACCTATGAGATGTTCTTAGCCCACATGGCTATGTGAAGCACTATGGCAACAGAAAATCTGACCTAGCCAGTATTTCTAGAGATGAAATGTAAAACTTCAGAGCTCTGTTTGATGATTTATGAAGTTAATAATGCAGCAATGAGTATTAACAACACACATGTATCCAAGACATTATGGACTAGCCTCATTTCATTCTTCTACATTTTTACTTTTTGGGGTGATCATAGGGGCATATATGCAAAGCATATATTGCTTTGCATATACATATATTATATATATATATATATATATATATTTAGGGGACAATGCAGAGGTTTGAGATTTTCAGTAGCTCATACGCTACAGATAAATTAATCATAGACAAGCATGTCCCTGGGGAAAATATTCACAGCTATCAGAATTTAATCACATGTACCCCTTTAACTAGTAATTTTTTACCCTCATCCTATTTATTCGGATAAACTATTGTATTCCATGTCTTGATAAAAGAGAAAAGTCTGAGGCAAAACAGAGTTGAAGTAGGTCAGTTATACATTCTTCTGTCATTCGTCCATGCCTGCTTGATTCTGCTATATATATTTGTATGTTGTATCCGTTATTTTAAAGCAGGAAATACTATATTGGTTTTTCACCACACCCAAAACTCAAAGAACTCCTACAATGGAAACGTGGGTATATAACAAAGTCAGCTGGAAATGAGTGCTAAGAGATTACTGTACTTTTATTCTTTGTTTTTTATGGAAGACAAAAGATTGAGGATTGGGATTTGTGGCCATGGGTGCTTTTTCAATGTGTAAATGAGAGCTGGCTAACGGGGAGATGGATGAACTGTCAGCACATGAGAAAAGGCCCACGTGACAGAAAACCTAGGCTCTTTGTCAACTCTGCCATAAATCTCAGGCTGTATTACAGATTGTGAAAGATCCCATTTGAAAAGCAAGAGATTGAATATCATAATAATTTTCTATTATGAATGAGCGTCCCTTCATTAAATAGAAAAGACTTGAAATCAACTAATTTAAAAGTAACAGACAATTCAGAGTGACCCAGTTAAATGCTCTTTAGAAAATAATGTTTATAGGAAATGTTGACCAAATGTGGGATAGTTTTTCTGTTTTGAAGATGAGACAGATGGAAAAAAAAAGATGGCTTATTTGAGTCACAGAGAGGTTATTCCAAAGGATTTCAAATAGAGCACAGGAAGCAGTAGCTTGAAATGTTAACAGATCTCTAAACTGTAAATCAAAACCAGCGGAAAAAGTAATCATAAATCTAGCTAAAAACTTCTAGTTAAAGGAGAAGATAGATATTTTACTAATTGCATAGGAATAAAAGATGATCAAGAATTGTCTTTAGATGTGAGTGAGATCCTAACTTTTCAACTCAGTTTCAGGTGATTTTTTTTTTTTTTTTGAAATGCAGAGAAGTGGTGTGCAGGGAATGCAAGAATCAGTGGCCTTTGTCCCCCTGTATATTGCTGTATCGGACTGACACTGCTACTTTAAAAATGCCTTTTTAAAGAATATCTGAATGTGAAGAAAGATTAGTTATATGAATATGAAGCAGGAAACCCTTTTGAAAGTAATTCAAGTGCTAACGGAGCCTAAGTCCCATTAAGAAAAGTAATTAATCCTTCTTCAGGTGTTAAAGGTCACTTTTGTAAAATGAGCACATAAGCTACTGAGAGATTTAGGATCTTTTGAACATTATATCTGTCCAAGGAAGTGAGGAAGAAAAAAAATCTGTCATCATGTGTTTCTACAATTTATTTGTCAATTTGGTTCAATAGCAGAGGAATGATGAGAGAGTGTATGTCTGTTTTATGTCCATGAAGAACTGATAGGAAGAACCAGTGCTCTATCTCTCTACTACCTTCATGGTTGAGAGAATGCAAATGGTGCATATCTAGTAAATTATTAATCTCTCCTCTTTCTTCAGCAAAAGTAAAGGAGGGGTGAGAGAGGAGAAGACGAGTAGGATATAAGGGATAATAGGATAAAGAAAGCCAGGCTTATACACATTTTTCTGCAGCTCGCATGAGCCCAACTAGGCACACTAGCATTTGACTTGATATTCAAGCACAAAAAGAATTCACTGGGTACATCTACACCTTCTCTGGCCTAAATTCAATCTCAAAATATGATCTGACCATAAGCAACGAATCAGCTTCATACGCAAGCTACAGGGCACTCTTTAGGGATGTAGAAAACTACAGTGTGTGCCTATCCAGAACCAGTGACTTAGCCTGTTGCTAACTGTTAACACACTGTTAAGCTGACCCAGGTGAGCAGTTGATGAACTGCATGCAAACCATACAAACCATGCAAATCAGGCCACTCCCAGACTATGCTTTAAGACTGGTGTATGCACAGCCAAAATGAAGGACCAGTTGTCACCAGTGCCTGAAGAAGAGTTTTGTTAAACCACAGCCCACAGATGTCACTTAGATTTCCTGGAAGCAAAGGAAAAAAAACCAACCAACCAAAAAAAAAAAAAAAAAAAAACAAAAAAAAAAAACTTGCTCTTTTAATCTAGGTTACTCTTACATCATACTACCAAAGCCAGTTCCTCACACAACACACTGCTATACTTAAACCCAAATAACTGCTGTTTCTGCATGAGGTAATAGCCATGTTATATTTAAAGGTAACTTTTAAGGAGAAAAAAATATTCTTCCTTTTTTCCAGACCAAATCATGGGACTATACCGGAAAATTAAAAGTCACTGAATGAAGCCTTCTGCAGCTGCAATCACGTGACCACATATCTCACAGACCACAAATAACTTCTAAGTATTTTACAATAAATACAAGAGCTATAACGAACTACCACCCAAGAAGTGTAACTACAACAAGAAACCAACGGAAACACCGATGTCCTGGTAATAGCAGAAATTCTGTTACCTGAAATTCTGGAACAACACTAAGAAATGAACCTAGTCCCTGCTTCTGAGGAAGGCAAACAAACAGAAACAGCCAACCCAAAACCACGCAATTATCCCAATGCTTTACCTCTGCTCATTACCCAAGCAGAACTTTCTTCAATATCATACAGATCTGGTTATCAGTTTAGTCCAAAAAGACAAGCAAAGCATCATAGATATGATATACAGAAGGTTTTAATTCTACTGGGAGCCACTACTTTGTTTCCCACCTCCAGTGCCCAGATGTACAGCACATCTGATGTAGGAAAGGACAGCCCAAATCACTGAGGTCCTAACCTTCAGTTTTAAAGAAGAAAACAGATGAAAACACACTCCTTGTAGTTAAAAACATGAAGTAATATCAAGCATGGAATGCTAACAGCACTATTCAAAATAGATACAGTTCATTTAAAAGTAACGTACAGTAAGAATCTATCCAAACCATTATGTAATGTTACTGATGAAAATGAGGAATTATGTTGCAATTACAGTTTCATGATCAAGGCGGAAATGTCACGGTACAACATGGATGTTAATAAGGTAAATTCCACTAACTTGATTTTAAACTGAGGACAGTGATAGATTACAGAGAACAATATTTTCTGTGATTTACTTTTATATTTATTACGTACACATAATAACAGGTGCTATGTATCTGAGGCAACACTTTTAGATCCGTCACTTTGTGTTATTGAAATTAATTATCAGTACAATACTATAGAAGATAAAACAGATTACTGTGCTTTGTTCTTATTACTTTTAAATTCAACATTTAAAAAAATTACACTTAAAATTGGTATTAAAAAACATTTCTGCTCTGACTAGGTCAATAGGTGAAGTTCTGTAATTTTTTTACCTACATAAATAATCAATCTTTGGAGATTTTTCTTGAAATCATTGTCTTTCTTTAGCATAGCATACAGATTTGAATTATATTTGCCCTACAGTAGCAGCAACTAACATCGGATGACAAATCCGAGAAACGTCTTTGGTAACTCTCTTAATAAATAGATTGATAGAATTTGCTCAAACTGTGGATGCTTAAATACACAGTTTCTACCCTGAAGCTGGCAGGCTGTTGACAGATACGTCTTTGCATTAGTTTCACTAATACAAACACTTCTTCTGAGGCTTTATGCACTGCTTAAGCTGTAGATGTTGTATGAGTGTGACAGTTCATGTGCTCGATCTTCTGCCATTTGCTTCAGTTTAGCTGAGCAGGCATTTTACATCCAAAGGCAAAAGGCAGATAACTTCCATCTTTGATTATACATATACAACATGTACAAGTGCTGAAGTTGACTGTGACTGGCATATGACTTGATCTGTGATGCACTGGTATAAAGCTATTTCTTTATTAAACTAGTCAGATACTCACTTTTTTTAGTTTGTTGTTGTTGTTGTTGTTGCTGCTGCTGAATAGATAAATTTGAATCACTGCTTCCAAACTCTACTAAGACTTCCTGGTGCCCCCATGGAAACCACTTTTATGGCATCACACTCCGTGGAATCCTACCATACACAGCTGCTGGACAGCCTATCAAAGGCAGCACCAAGAAGGTCATTTCCACTGTGAGTTCAAGTGGCACAAAGCTTCCGAAGGAGGAATAATAGGTATTTTTGAATAGTAGCAATTCTAGATGGGTGTCTTCCATGAGTCTTTTTTCATGCTGGCAACCTATATCGCACAATTTTTCCTTGACACAGCTACACTTGATTACTCACAGAACTGCACATTATACAAGAACCATCAAAAGAAATAAAATGGAAAGAAATGCTTTTACTTCAGATTAGTAGGAAGGCATCACCTATGTTCATTCTATGTTCATGGCAATAGAGGCAATAACTACTATAGACAGTAATGGAAAATGTAACGTAAACATATAACTTGCTATCTCAACATTAAATGTGCTGTCACTGAAAGCAATATTTTTTGATACTTGTAATTACATGATTAGCAGGCAGATTATTTTTCAGCCTTTCACTTATACTAGATTGGATAAAACATTGTAATAATTTCCTACAAAAGTCAAATTAAAGAACATAAAGTTATATTTACAACAGCAGTTGTAAAAAGCAGGGGTATCATTCCATCATCTTATTCATAGTCTCCATATCTCTTTCTTGATATGTTATAATAAATGCATTTTTAAATGGAAGAAGGACATGAATGACGAAAGTGTATTAACTGGAGGACAAAATGTCATTTCACTGTAATCTTTAGAAAGAATTTTAAGACCAATTTTATTCCTACCCTTTTAGGCTCATTGATTGCATAAGGATAAACATTTTTGATAAACTGTCATAAAATGAAGCCTGTGAAACATGCACATGAACATATGAACACCCTTTTCACCTGCAGCATTTATACATGGAGACAAAGACATAACCCTGAAACAAGAACTATTAAAAATGTGATGGGATATTCATCCATGCAATGAATATTCCTGTACACACTCCATTTCCCAAAGGTAGTGAAAGATCAATTTTTCATTTCCATTTTTTTCCTTTACATTCAACATTGCCCTCTTATTCTGAGTGAACTGTTTGACAAGTTTTTCTGAACTAAACTTCATTGTTCTGAATGATGTATCTGATCCCCTCTACCTTTCCCTTTTACAATTAGGCGATTAGGTGCTCTCCAGTTAGGACGCACAAAAGGGTAAACATTTACACAAGAACTTTAACTACTACAGACACTGTACAAAGAATGAACAAAAAGTTGCAGTTCCTAATATATTTCAATGTTGATGAAACATTGTAGTTTCAGAACTAGTAGGATAATCCAAAAATGATCTTGTATTTAAACTCAAGTACAACAACAGTATGTTGTCGCAACAACATAAATCTGCAGCTGAAAAAAAATCTGATTCTGTGATTCTGTGAAAATGTCAACAGACTATACACTTTGTCAACAGTCCCACTGTGTGTACACTAACTCTCAGGAGGAACTTCTGAGGGAGGGTATTAAGGCACAATGGAAGAAATCACTGTCTGCCAAGATGTTACAGTCTTAAAACCAGGTTCTCGGTATCAAAAAATGTAGTTCTGCTGGAGAGAATACTGTAAGTCTTATGGAAACTGAAGATCCCTGTTTCCTACCATAACTGTACTGAGTAACTGAGAACTGAAACTGACAAACTTCCAAAGCAAATTATCCCAATATTTTCAGATTCTGATGATGTCATTAGATTACTCTCTGAAACTTTCTATGTATTCTCTTGTTTATCATGTATCTCTTCTGCTCCTTTATTTTTCATCTGATCCCACACAAAGCTAACTGAACATAAGAACCTGTATCAGAAAAAAAAAAAGATGGAAAAAAATGCTTAATGCTTTACATAACATCAGGGCTGAAAGCTGCCATGATGGTCACGGGAGGTTTGCAAAGCAGCTTCCCCACCATATGCCACATGACACAGTTAGTGCAGCCCACTTTAAACTATGGAAGATTTTTACTTTCCCTGTGTTTGTCTACTTGCACTTCAAATTCTATAAAAAAATCTGTAAAAAGTCCACCTCTTTCAGTTAGATTACAATTGCTTTGAGACATGGACTATTTCTGTTTGATGGCTGCGTACTAATAAGAACAGCATATCTCATTACTGTTTGTGATCAGGGCAAAACTGTAATAACCATATGACTAAGTAATGAACAGTGACATACAAGCCCTTTGTTTCTATGTCTTGATTAATAAATACTGCATGTGTTCAAGCTCTAATGTAAAGGCCTTTAAACAATCAATGCCTCATAGAATTTATCATCCACCATCATACAAACTATACAATTCATATTAAATATATATGTATCTATAAAATAAGTGAACATTTGTTATCAGTAATAGTTTCACTGCAATGCCAGTTATTTTACAATATTAATACCTACTTTCCAAAATCTAGTACAACCCAACGTTTTCTAACCTGTGAACAACATTCTTTAAGATGCTGTTCCAAGGCCTCTATATGAAATGAGTATTTGTGTTACTGTTTCTCACACTGTTAATCCTGCAATAGGGATATGGAGTTGATATGGAGTACCAATGCCATGACTACTGTTTTCCCTTCAAACTTCAAAGAATGGTTTTCAAGCAGTAATAGCACAGAAAGTACTTAATGTCTGTATAAATATGTAAAGCTGCAGAAACTGCTTACAATAGGGGCCTTGAAGGGTATAATCAGACAATCCCATAGCTGAAAGTCACCACAAAATATCAAACAGGGACAAACCCGCTTTATTCTATCCAGTCTGTACTAGAGAATATACTTATGTATTCAAATATAACTGAACATAAAAAGTAAAAATTACTAAAGAACTTGAATGGCAGCCCTCCTAGAGCTCTCACAAATAAGATACTGAGCCTGCAAATGACAGAAGGGAATAGACTCAGACAAATGGACAGCCAAGAACATGATAAATAGTGTGGTGGGGTTTGTTTGTTTGTTTGTTGTTGTTGTTTTCTTTTTTTTTTCCACCGAGACTACTTCCTTTCATTCATAAATAATGGATTGATTCACAAATCAAAAATCTTACTTCTCAAGGAAAAGGAATACTGCAGAAATAGCACATTTAAATCCTGGTGATGTTAGTCCTTTATTATTCAAAACTTCCTCTATCCCAGCTAAATCCAGCATCCTTCCTCTGGCCCTGTCAGAAACAGCCCCCAGCACTTGTATAACTTCTTGATAATCCTCCCTATCCAAAACAAAACATCAAAAAAATGGATTTGTGGTCTGAAACCTTTCACTTTGGAAGAGATAAAAGATGTACGTACAGACTGGGACACAAGATTATCCACAGATTCATAAATGGCCAAAAAAAAAAAAAAAAAAAAAAAAAAAAAAAAAAAGGATCAAAAATGACAGCTAAATCATGCAACTGCAAATCTGCTTTCAGCTGCCTCTCAGGAGGTATATGCAGTAATTCCAATGCAAATACACTACAGAGTGTGCCACAAGAGCTGGGTGTTATATTACTAGAGAAGAAAATGTTTTTAATTTTCTGAAGAATTGGTAGTAGCTGTTTTATTGCCAATTAACTACGATATAAAATGTAAAGTGCCATCCAAATTCTGAATAAGGATTTGTTGTGTGTTGTATTTTTTTTTCTCTTCTGAATCTCACTAAGACTGTAATTTGGATTCCTCTTTTTCCAGATAAAACAATGAAATCAACTGACCCTTGCTTTAGACAGCAGATATTTCTTGTGACTTTTCAGTATGATGTGCAAAAAGACTGCATACATAGGAATTTCTGATGGGTGTGTCAGATCTCATACTGTACTGATAGTCAGCTGTACAACTGCATATTGAAAAAAAAAAAAGAAAGGAAAAAAAAAAGTAAGCAAATACTTCTTACCATGAAACCCTCAGTGTACTGAAACTGAGCTCTGGAACTGTCTTCTGCTGTGGGACTCAGGGGCTTAGGATCAGACATAGAGCGTTGCATCATCTTTGCCGCCTTTGGGCTTGATGGAGGAACCTTGGCAATGTCAGCATGCAGCATCTTCTGAGGGCTGATGTCATCACTGATGGATTTTTCATAGGGTACAAATGCTGACTCTATAACTTTGCTTGGTGAAACAGGTGAAATGGGTGAATAGAGAACTTTGGGAGATTTGGGAGGGGAAGGGACTACCTGCAGTGTAGAGTCTGGACGAAGGTGGGCTGAGTAGCCTATTTCTAACGGTGTAGGGCGTTTTTTATCTTTCTGGGGGGATGAAGCTGACAGATATTGGGGACTTTGAGTATCTGACTCTGTCTCTGTTTGACATCCCAAACTTTCTCCTTTATATGTCTTTTCTGGAGCTGAAATGTGCTTTATGATTTCAACCTTCGCATCCAATCGGGCCCTGATTGAAGGTGTTCTTATAGTTCCTACAGGTTCTGTTTGTACTGAAATCTCTGCTACTGTCTGAACTGCGATACTAGATACTTTGGAGAACTGTTTAGCTTTGTCTGCCTCAGTGGTACTCTCACTGTATTTCCCTACACGAGGCTTTCTTCTGGATCTGCTAGAAAGGTCCCATTCATCTTGATCTTCATCATCTGTCTGAACACTTGTATCAACACTCTTTTTAGTTCTCCGTCTCCTGTTTGTGTAACCTCTGTCTGCTCCGTCTTCATCATCAGTTTGCACTCCACTGTCTACTATCTTTTTGAAACACCTGGGCTCATCTTCCAGACTCTCATCCAGCTCCTCATATGGACCACGTAATTTTGGCATAGAACTTCTCTTTTTCAATTGCTTCTCCTCTCTAACATCAATATCCTTAAGAGACATTTCTGAAACAGAGCTTAGGATACCAGACCTAGGTATATATTGGGTAATGCCATCTGACTGAACTGTATACCATGTTTGGCTTTGTGGAATTTCAATACCCAGCACTCCTGAAGCTGTAGTGGTTACATCATCAGTAGGCCAAAACTGGCCATTTTCTGTGGTTGCATACTGTCCTTCCAAAAGTGCTTGATCTGTGGTTGTTTGTGGTGAGCCAGTTCCTGAAGGGTCATAACCATATTGATATATTTGACGAATTTTTTGTTCCTCTAACTGTTGATGGAGCTGTTGTTGAAGTTGTTGGAATTGTTCAAGTTGCAACTGTTGCTGCGCTAAAGTCTCTTGCCTCATCATAAACTGAGCTTGCCGTTCCTCCTCTTGCTGAAATAAGAGATGATGTTTCATGGATTGCAACTCCTCAAGCTTTTTTTGTACCATAAATTTCTCCTGTTCCCTGAATCTTTGAATTTCCTGACGTTCCCATTCCAGCTCTTCAGCAAAGCGCTGTTGCTTAATTTTCTCAAGCTCAAGAAGTTCACGCTCCAAATCAAGCTGTTGCTGTTTGCCTTCTTCAGGGGCAATGAGAAGAGCAACCTCATCTTCGATTACATCTGTATAAACTTCAGATGCTGTTGCAGGTATTAAGTTAGTTGGCTCAGTGGCAATAGTTTCTAGAGTAAGAGGTGGCAAGCCTGTCTCAATATCAAGGGCAGTAATTGCATCTTTTTCAGTTGCCACTGTTGTCAAGAAACTGTACGACCTTGGGAGAGGTTGATTCTGTTGCAAAGTTGATAAGGAGGACACTGAGTCAATTGTTTGGAGAGTAGGTAAATCTCTGACACTTGTACTGAAAATAGAACCGGGTTGTGTAGTGATGGCAAATGTGGATGGGATGGGAGTTGCTACTGAAGAATAAACAACACCATTGGATGATCTCAAAACATTTCCAACGCTGAATGGGGAACCCAGAGATGATACCATTCTTGCTTGGGAATACTGTGGTGTACTTATCCCGATGCCAGAAATTACCTGCCGAGTCTCTGGGTAAGCACCAGTGGTCTTGCTTGAGTAATCCATAACCTCACCTGAAATTACAGGGCAAAATTACAGTCCAGTCCCACAAAAGAATGATGCTTTGTGGATTCTGAAAGTCATCCCATCTTGATGAATCAAATGGGAAGGGGAAACTGCATGCAAATCTTCAGGTAACTGATCTACTTTAGATGTGAAGGAAGCATTTCTGAACATGCAGGCACATGCAGGCACCTCTGTGCAAAACATATATGTAAAATGAAGAAATGAAATACACGTGTAATCCAGAATAATTTGTCACACTGTCCAAAAGAAAACAAAACAACAGAAGGGGGGGGAAAAATAAAAATAAATTTAAAAATCATCCTGAAATGAGGTGAGGAACATCAAAATTATATTTCAAAGAAAGATCTGCTGCTGTGTCATACTGACCTGTAGTAACTCTTCCAGAAGTAAGATCTACTGCTGCATCAGTTGCCCCAACTCGATAATCAAAGCTATTCTTGCTTTTGTATGCAAATAGTCCAGCTTCTGATAAATTTGTGTCAGACATAGATGGTTTCATACCTCCCATTCCTCGGTAGCCATATGACCCTGAACGATCATACTGATAATGGTCATCTCTGTAACCAAAGCGATCTTCAGGAAGCGTAGTTGGAGGCTGCTGTGCTGTACAGCTCCTACCAAATGGCAATTTATAAACCATATCACAGCAGACAGCTCTTCTCCCTGCAGTGAGATCCACAGGCTTTTCATCATCTTCTATTACTGTAGTTATGACACCTGAAGTAGTTTCATCCATTGTTACTATTGTTCTGTGGGATTTTGTAGTGCTAAGGTCAACTGCTCCACTCTCCACTGGCTCCTGAGAAGTCGAGAGATCAGTCCAACCATTTGTAACACCAACAGGTGGTACAGTAACAGGCTTTGTAGTAGCCCATGTCACTGCATGTGTTGAAGTACCTAGGGATAAATTTATTGGCACTTCATCTCTACTTGCAGAGAACACCTGGCTGTCTGTTATTCTGTATGCAGGCTCAAAATGTTTTGATGTCGTTAGCTGCAGTGGAGTTGTCATTGCATGTCCCAGATCCACAAGGCTGTCTGTACTGGTAGTGTAGCTTACAGTGGCAGTGCAGGTCATGACAGTTACTGTCTCAGTGACTACAGACAGAGAAGGATCTGCAACACATGCAGTGCTAAGATTTATTATAGCTGGCTGGACAGTACTTACTGGCCGCCCGCATGTGTCACTTGCTGGCATTAGCCTTCTCACATCCATGGAAACAGCAGACAGATCCATACAGCTGTCTCTCATTTCAATATCCATCTTAGTTAAAGTGCGAAGATCAATGACATCACCCAAAGGATGGAATCTTCCATTCTCTCTATACCTGGGTTGATCTACTATATGTATTGGTTCTGGAGGTATAGTAATAGCGACACTACCTAAACCAACACTGGGCACTGGGCCCTTCGCTACAGACACCGTAGTCATGGCTACCTCTGTTGTTACTGCTTCTGATTTTGAACTAGGTACTTTTTCAAAAGTTGATTGTGTTGCGACAGGGATAGTTCGCAAAGCACCTGAAATATACATACTCGGATCTTCCATACTTGGAATTTCCATAGCTTTCATGGATGGAGTGAAAATTGGTTGCATAGGCTGGGGAATCTGTTCTTTAGAAGGTGCTTCTAAAGGCCAGTTGGTAACAGCCTGACTAGTGATAACTTCTGTAGGAGTTCCAGGCTCAGATGGCAATGTGATGACAACATAGGTTTCCTGTGAGGGTTTTGTCAACCTTGGTGATGATTTGTTAGAGTGTGGAGACAAAGGGGATGTGGGAGATGCTATTTTGTATTCAGCTGAAGAGACCAAATTCAGAGTCATAGTTGAAGTCAATGACAAACCTATTGGTTTCGCCTGTGTTTCTGCTGGCTTATGAACAGCTATTGGGAGTGGAGGAACTGCTGGTTTAGGAGCAATTGGAGGTTTTGTTACCTCAGTGGGCCTGTGACTGAAAACTAGCCCTGCTGGAATGGAGGATGGTTTGGGTGGCACAGGAGGTGGTGTTGGGGTGAATGTTTTTGTGATAGGTACCACGTGATTCTTTAAAACAGCTGTGGACTCCAATGTTGCAACACTTGTGACTGAAGGTACCATTGTGGGTGCTGTTGCCACTGGAGTCTTAATCTGTGACTTCTTTTTGGGATAAATGGCTGGTTTGGGTAAAATAGGTGGAGGTAATGGTGGAGGAGGTGGTGGTGGAGGAGGAGGAGGTGGGGGTGGAGAAGGTTGTGCAGGAGAATCCAAAGAAGAGCTTCTAAAAAGTGAAAATACTTTGGATGTTGGAGCAGGAGCTGAGGAAGGCACAGAGACCATGCTGGTCTTACTTACAACACTGGGAGTAGGTACAGAAGATGTTTCTGATGCAGGCTCTTTAACTTGAACTGATGCTATACATGTGGGTGGTTGCTCAGATGTAGCACCAGTCAAATTAATCCTTGTCATATCAACGCTCAATTCTTTGTTTAAATCTTCATGATGAATTTTGACAATGCCAGCCTCTACTGTACTTTTCATTTTTCTAGCTGCAACCTTTTCTGCTTTGGAGGTATCAAATGTAATGGTATCAGTTGCATATTGCTGGGGTTTTATAACTGTAGTGGACACTAATGAAGGTGCAGTTTCAGGCAAACAAATTGCAGCTTGATCCACACTCTCCATATCTGAGGCTATAGCTGGCTTTTTAGTGGCTCCAGCAACAGATTCATAAGGCATGCTCACCTCAGAGTACTCTTTTGTAGATGTTAAGGGAATTTGGGCTATTATCCTGACATCTTCAGAATCTGCTAGTTTACTTACAGCATCTGCTGCATCTACATAACCTGTGGTTGCACTATCTATAGGTGATGAACTATCTGTGGTACAAACCGAAGATGTAGATGATGTTAAGGAAGCTGTATCAGAGGGTAAAACTGATGCAGCACCTTCTGATGTTTCAGAGTATGTCAACATTGATGTTTCATGAGAAATTATTTCTTGAATTTCTCTGGCATAATCTGTTAAGTATTCATCTTCAATTTCCTCTGCCGTAAAATGCTGAGTTATTTTAACATCTGGAATAGAAAGTGCTGTGCTACTGAGAGATGATACATCTGAGATTGCTGAAGTAGTGCTTGATGTTAAAGATGTACTATCCACTATTTCTCCAACACTAGATACCTTTGTATCAGATGTAGGAACAAAACCTGAAGTTGGCTGTGTTGGACTGGACCCGGGGGTTAGCTGCATTCTCTGTCTTTTCATAAGCTCTTCATAAGCAGCTTCTGCATCTAACAACTGCTTCTCCTCAGTAGTGGAGTTTACTGTGCTGTCTAATACAACTATTTCATGACTTTCTGGAATAATATAAGAGCTAGAAACAATATCTTCTTGAGGCACAATTGAATGTAAAGGCTCTACACTATAGTAGTCTTCCTGTAGATCAGTAATTTTCTGTGGTTCTTCATAGATCTGTTCTGAAGCTCTTATTTTTTTCTCTTTTCCTCTCTGCTGTATATACTCATTACTCTCATCTTGTCTCATTACAAGATTAGTATCAATAGTTCCATTGTAAGTATCCTCTACCAAAGATTCATAAATATAATCCTCTATTAGCATTCCACCATATAATGATTCTTTTTCAAACACCTCATCTTTTTCATTTGCAATTTGAAATGGCTTGGCCTTATGGGTCTTATGTATCATTTCCTCATATACCTCTTCAGCGCTTTTCAATGTCTTTTGACCGCTTTCTTCTTTTGGAACTCCAATTGGTTGTTCATCTGTTGGTGAGTATAGAGAAACAGCAGTAGGCAACTTGTAAACTTTTTGAACTTCTATTATCTTTTCTGGGCTAATTTCGAATCCTTCAGGATCTGACTCAATACTAGGTGAATATTCAGAACAGGAAGATCTGTGAAGCTCTTCCATTTCTGCTGCCTGTCGTAATTCTTCTGTTGGAGATGCATCTTCAATGGGAGAAAGATTACTTGGAGGAGTCTTTGGACGTTCCCTTCTTCTCTGAGCTCTCAGCTCGTCCTTGTCCTTTTTAGATTTCTTGCTAGAACTTTTTCTTTGTTGCTGTTCTAACTCACGCTGTTTCTCTTGTTCCTTTAGCAATTCTTCCTCTTCCCGTAGTTCTTCTTCTTCTGAAGAATCTTCAATAGTTGGAAGAAGAGGACCATGTGACCTATGCCTAGCTTTGCGCTGTTGCTTGCTCTCCCCTCCTAGTTTTTTGTGACTAGGACTGCTGTCGCTGTCTTCATCAAGTGATGACACTGAAGTGGGAGATGTACCCGGTGTGAAACTCGAAGCATGTAAACTAGAAGACCCTTCTCCTCTAGATCTATCTTCTGGTGAATCTGTAAGACTCTCCATCTCTAGCTCAGGTTCTTCATCAAAATATAAGATACCTTTCTGTTGTTCAGAAGCCTCAGAATATTTGTTTGTTATTGTACTATTTAATTCTATTGTTTTGAAACGCCGAAGACCTCCTCCTCCCGTTACAGCAAGTTCCTCACTGTCTTGACTTTTAGTTTCCCTGTATTTTGGTTCTGGACTTTCATCAAAAGTCTCATCATCATCATCATGCCATGAATGTCGTCTTCCTGCATCCTCATCATAGCCTGCACTACTTTTCCGTGCCATTCTTCTATGTTTTCCAGCAGTTCCTTTGGCTTTGCTTTTCACGTCTTCTTTTTTTTGGCTTTCAGTTACACTGATCTCTTTGAGCTGATTTCTAATGAACTCATCATCTTCAGAACCTGAGGCATCTTCATCAGCACTCATCTCTATAATTTGTTTTCTAATGAAGTCTTCCTCATCACCCGATCCCTGACTGTCATCTCGTTTGTACTCATCACTGCTTGAAGAACCAACACTACCTCTTCTTTTTCTCCTTGGGACAGGTGAGTTTTCACTCTCACTGCTATCTTCCACAGAATCATAGCGTTGCCTTCTTGCTGGTATGTCATCTTCTCCGTCTCCTTCCTTGTATTCAGCTTGGGAGGAAGCGCTTCCTTTGCCATCTTCTACAATAGTTCCTTCACCTTCTAAGTCTTCCTCATCTGAACTGTAAGATTCTGGAGTGACTGGCAACGGCTTTGTTTTATGCTGATCCTTTGTCTGTTCACTGTATGTTTCATAAAGTTCTTTTTTCTTCACAGATTTTTCATCAGAAAGTGTACTTGCCTGAGCTTCCAAAATAGACAGGACAGTACTTTCCAATTTAGCTAGATCCGAGGGGCTCGGTGGACTTTCTTGTGAAACAGTGTCTTTTTTACTAGATTCTCTGAGTAAATCCTTTTCATCACTGGGGATATGACTTGGAATTTCACCAAGTGAACTTGATATCCCATCAGAAGAATACCCGGTGTCACTCAGACCTTGTGGACTTTTCTGTTGCTGAGAGCTTGATGTGTCTGATTTGTCATCCTCCTTTTCCTAAAAAAATAAATACATATGCATGTGTATATACTTATATATACATTCTTAATGTCTCCAGGCAATTAAATACGTCTATTTTTTTTTTTTCTAAAAGATGAGCTAACGTCTCAGATGAAAAAATTATTCTAAATCAAATTATATTAAACCATAAATGACTGAACATGAATTCTGTTTTGCAAAGCTATTAAAACAATACAAAAAGATCCTCAAATTCTGAGTTTTGACATTTAGCTATGCTTTACATGACTGTCCACATCAGCAACCAGTTTCATTAGTTGTAAGATTATCTTTTGTTTGTAAATACAAACAAATACTGTAGTTAACTGTTTTCAGAATCCTATCTAATGATAATCTATAATTGTTCATATATACGGGACTTTTTTTTTGTGGGTTAATTTAAATTAATATTTAATTACTTATGCTTCAAAACTGCCTACACTTTTCTAGATAAAAATATAGCTTGCCAAACATCATCCTGCAGTATTTCTGGGGCTTGCTCTTTTTTTTCTTTTTTTTTTTTTCATTTAATCTTTTACAATTCCCTAGAAATATGTGAATCTTACAAAATTCGGAGCTATGGTTTCATTTTCTCAATTTGAATGTTATGCATTGCAACATGCAGTGGAATACACGGAGTACTGAAGCATGAGTTAATACAATCTGGAAAGTCCCCATATCTTCAGTTCAGTACTGTACAACCATTTTCTGAACATCTCATAAAAAAAAGAAGTTTCTCAGGAAATTTGTAATGCAGAGGTAAGGTGCTGCTAGGGAAGTGTAATTGAAGGGATAAAAGCAAAATGGTCAGCTACGGATCAAAGGAAATAAGGAAGAAAAGGCAGGCACATGCAACTGAACATCACAACCAATAGTTTCCTTCTTATTCTTAACTAAATACACTTAGTCTTTCTCCGAGTTTAAAGATCCTTTTATACCACCCTGAATGACAAGTACCTCTGTCTCCTTCTTTGGATAACAAAAATACCAAGAACAGCCTATAGCAAATATTTCCACATCAGAGCTTCCCTCATCCCAGCTATGAAATGCCTCCTCCCAGTTTCTCCCAGATGCGAAATGAAATATTTTGTGAAAGAATTTCATGATTCTGCTAACAAATTAGCTCACTCTCCAAATGACAAGTCATCTTAGCTGTCATCTTAGCTGACAATCTTACAAAGTGTCCCTGTATCCATTATTAATTTGAGAACAAGCATCCCAAAGTCTTCTGATTTTAATGATATGATGTGATGTTCATATTTTTTATGGCCCTCAATAATACACATGGTGGTATTTGTCAACTTTGCTAATCTAAGTCAATAATTTCTGAAGTAGGTCTAACCTTCTATTTAAAGCTTTGATTTATCAGCTTCCTTAGCAATATATTGAGTTAAAAGAAAAAAGAAAAAAGAAAAAAAAAAAAAGGAATAAATACACTAAGAAAATCATGACAGTGCTAATTATAATTTGAAGGTACGTTTACAATTTGCTCAGTTTCTGTCAATTATAAGTATTTTCAAATGCTTATTCACACTAAAGTTACATTTAATGGCAAAATATCATAAACCAAATATTTGTTATTGACAGGTTGTTTTTCAAAGAACCAGTCAGGTTTTTTTTGTTGTTTTTTTTTTTTTTTTTTCATTATTTGATTTAAATGTAAAGTACCTATTGTTGCCTACAGGCATGTCACTGTGCATATAATTATCCATTAAAATGCTAACATTAATAATAATAGTACATTAATCTAGTCATTAATATTTTGTTAAGTAACCTCCATTTCACAGAAATTATTTATTACCTGCTTTGCAAAATCAGATAATATCCTGAATATAAATCACATTTATCCTCACCAATAGTGTACCCAATATGATAAACCCAAAATCCTGATATCAGAACAAAAACGTAGCATTTAAAAATTAAATTTGATAATAAATATTTCTAAGGACAGCTCTTATGATTAAGCTGTGATTAATCATAATCATATTGGACAAAACTCCAATAATACTCCAAATAAATTTGGGAAGTCATCACTACTTCAACACTTTAGCACTCTTTAAGAAAAAGGTACACTTGGATATTCTTCAGCTCATAATGGCAGATTTTTTTTTTGTATCTTATATTTATATATTTGTTCCCTCTACTAAAGAAAAAAATATTTAAGGGACATTTATTAGAATATTTAAAAAAAAAATAACCAAACCAAAACACAATCCATTAAAACCCAAGTTATTTTTGCATCTAGAAATATGCCCCCCAATTACAATTTCAGCAATGATAATTAATCATTATTTTATTTCCAGTATGTCCATTATTTATAAACACATGTCCAATTGCATACACTGGGATCAATTTGGACTAGCTTCTAGAAAATTAAACATTGTTCAAGCTCAGAAGGTCTCCTAGGAGTTGATGAACTAACTGTGCCAAGGTAGTGAAAGTGAATCTCTAAGGTCTTAGTTCTCCATAGAGAGATGAAGTAGTACAATGACTTGTAGAGACAAAAGCATCAACAAAGTAGTTAAGATCGGAAAAAGATAGGCAACAAGTGGGCAAGGAACAACCTTAGACATTCTCCTTCTAATCTGTAATGGTACCATTATGTCTGAATCCAATGTGTAGTATCCAATGACCAACCAAGAAGAGATGGAAATGAGTATTGTTATTGCCTGCCCTGTTGTTGTTGAACTTCAGTTTATGACATAGCATCACTGCTATTAGTAACAGGAAACAGTGGTTTGAAAAAATGTTATTTGTACAGTAATGAGAAGAAAAAGTTCTACAGTAATAAGAGACTTCCTTTATCACTAGTAATAAATGCAATAAAAAATCTAGCTTTCTTTTTAAGACTAAGATACAAATATGTTTTCTATTATTTTTATGTGTAGAATTATCTTTCCTGTGATTCGTCATGAAAAAATGATTCTGCACATCATGTTTTGAGGTCACATGCATGCAACTTATAATAAACAATCTTTAGTCTTGGTGCATTTTTTTCCCTTTTTTATGCAGCCTGAGAACTGAGACATTGTCATTAGCTGCATCTGTTCTTAAATGTAATCTGTTTTGGACAGGGTTAGCATGTATGTATCACACACACAAAGACATCATCATTGCCAAACTTGTAAACATATGATTAAACATAAGATTTTTAGAATAACAAAATACTGAGTCAAGAATATTGCTAAGTATCATACATATATGTATCATGTATCAACTCTTAGAGATGAAAAATGCATTTAAGTCAATAAGAGAAAAGCACACTTTTGCTGGTGAAGCGGGAAGTACTTTGGTTCATGTTGAAATACTGCGCATTTCTGAACAATTTAATGGCGTTTCTTTTCTGAAAGTTTGCCTATTCAGAGTTTTTAATACTTGACAAATTTAGCTGTAATATATATGCAATGATGGAAGAATCTTCTTGAGACATGATGAACGAAAAGACTTATAAATGCTACAGGCTGGTGTTGACTACTTAGAAACAACAAATGCAATCTCTTTAACTTGTACCAATCATAAATATGATCTAATGTAGAATGAATTCCTACTTTTCCAGAGACATTTCTACAGTTCCAATGACAATACAGCATGCAACTATTTTTCATTAGAAGTTTTTGCTTTAGAAACTATTTATTCCTTCAGTTCCTCACTTTTAAAACTCTTATTTTAAAATAAGTGACAGGAACTGCTTTAAACTGCTTTAAACTGCTTTAAAAACTCAAATTAGTTTTCAGATTAAATCAGAACTCCTTTAAAAGAAAACTGTGATGTAAAAAAAGTCTTGTCAGTTTTTAAAATTATTTATAATTAGCAAGATTACATTCTGTTGCAGAAATTTTATTTTGCAGAGGAACTCATGATTTTAAAAAGGTCATTCTCTTTATAGAATAAATAGACACATCCAGTTAAAAAAAAAAAAAAAAAAAAAAGGAAGAAAAAAAGACTGGTTGAGTAAACTGTTTCTACCGGTGCCCACAAAAAAAAAAAAAAATGACTACAGACAAGCCTCTTCTTCCTTCTTCTGGCTCCATGGTCTGTGTTTTGTCACTAATGTCACACATCAGAATTGTGATGTCAATTTACAATATACTAATTTCTACCCAGTTATTCAACAGTACATGATTATTCTTCAAAAAACATGAGAAGGCAGTAATAAGGGCACTTATATAATATAGCTGATGTGTTGTAATTACATTTCCAACTCACCACATTGTAATGTGTTCATGTACATATGGTAAACTTCATGTACTTGGGTCGAGAGACAACTGTTTTATATTCACAAAACTATATGTCATAACATAGTGTTAGAACACCTAACTACTACTGCACATGTAATTAAAAGACAGTTTATCAGGAAAAAGATCTGTAAATCATGAGCAAAGATAGTTTGTTCCTTGACATCTGTTTGAAGAAATTATAGATTAAAATATTACTGAAAAAGGAACATTTGAAGAAAAAATGGCTTTATGATACCTACAATCTTAATTTGAGGCCCAAATCTTTAAAAATGTTTCAATATTTAACTCACATTTATTTCAAAGGATGGCAGATCTCAAAATAAAATTGAGGTCTGTGGAAGATTTTCCAAGGCTCATTCCAGTGATTTTACTGTATCAGAACCTTTACCCTTTAACCTTTAACCATCCAAATGGTATCAGTGTGCAATACTTAAATTGTTCTTTATTTTTCCATTTCTATCATATGCTCTCTTGGGAAAAAATTGTATCTAGAATATTCGATGTAAAGCACAGTAAACATTAAAAAAATTTAATAAAATTCAGAAATCTTTTTTTTTCATTTTGCTTGAATTATTTTTCCAAGGAGCAAAAAGGGGGTAGGTAGAATTTTTTTATTTTTTTTTTTTGAGGGGGGAGGCGGTGGGGGAGAGAGGTGTGTTTAAAATTAGCTATTCCTTTTTCATTCATTCAGTTCTGTTTTGTATTTCAGGGTGTTCTACTTTTAAAAATACCTAAAAGTGGATATCTATATATTTTCTTTTTGCATTAATCTATTACGCTTTCTAAACTTTATCTAAGTGTTCTTCAAAATCCAAGAACACAAGTAAAAGAAAGCTAAAGACAGTAGGAGCAAATAAAACATAAGAGAAACAAAGGTGAAATATAGACATGTGAGTACCTCATAATATATCAAGAGATAATTAGAAATCATCAATTAATTTACAATAAAAATGTGTTGCAATCAGAGACAGAATCAAGTATATGTATCTTAGATTTGTCTGGAGTGCCACATGCTTTCTCATCTTTGCAGAAAACAAAAATGACTGGACAGGATTGAGACTAGTATGTGATGAAAACTTTTTCTTACAGATGTTTTTGAACATAAAAAATAGTATTTTTAACAAGAACATCAAAAAATCTGTCTACTTAAGTTTTCTGATAAGAATTTGTCAAAAAAAAAAAAAAAGCATCAGAACAGACATTTTGTAAAATTAAGCTTGATCTTCTTGGAAAATCCTGCAATAGTGCCTCATATCTAATATAAAATAATCAAACTAATATTCCCTTTTGTTAGATCTCCTTGTTTCTTCCAGAAGGGAGGACTCTGGTTATGTTACTCGGAGCATAATTCATATTGCCTTGGTACAATCAGGTGATATCCTATCTTTTGATACCATGAAGAGGAGTGAACACATCATGTGATGGGATTTGCATTTCAGACAGGGAACTTGATTTCTAAAAATAATAGTATTTTTAACAGAACTCGCCACAGCATAATTTCCAAGTCACATTATTTTTCTGGCCAAATACCTTGGTTATCAAAAAAATAGAAAAAAAAAAAAAAAGAAGTACATTACTTATTGACTGATATTATTTGAAAACATAATTTTGGCAAATGTTAAAGTCTTCTTCAACCTACTCCTAGTTTTCTAACATAACGATCAGCACCTAATTTGCAGTACTGAAACAAAAACAAACAAGAAAAAAAAAAAAACATAATTTGTAATTTCTCAACAAATTTTCTATGTTACCCACTTCAGCAGGTAAGTTACTGTTGTAAGTACTTGTTACTGACTTCACATTCAGAAAATAAATTTATTAGAAATGCAGCCATCTAATACATATTATCATAAACTCATCCATTGATCTGACTTGACAGCCCACCAAAAACCCAACTTGAAAGTACTTTTTCACTTGGGATAGGCAAATGAAATAGCAAAAAGATGTAAACGTTGCATACATTAACATACCATGCTCAGAAATCACAATATATTCCTCAAATGCGTATTATCGGGACCAGCATTATTTAACCTTTGTTGGAGACTTGAACAGTGGGATTGAGTACACTGTGAACAAGTCTGTGGACAACACTAGGCAGAGTGTTGCAGTCGACACGCTGGAGGAAGGGATGCCATCCAGAGGGACCTGGACAGGCCTGAGAGGTGGGTCCATGCAAACCTCGTCAACAAGACTAAGTGCAAGGTCCTGCACCTGGAACAGGGCAATCCCAAATATAAATACAAGTTGGGTGGAGAATGGATTGAAAGCAGCCCTCAGGAGAAGGACCTGGGGGTGCTGGTGGATGAGAAGCTCAACATGAGCTGGCAATGTGAGCCTGCAGCCCAGAAAGACAACTGTATTCTGGGCTCCATCAAAAGCAGAGTGGCCAGCAGGGTGAGGGAGTTGATTCTCCCCCTCTGGTTGGCTCTCATATGACCCCACCTGGAGTGCTGCATTCAGCTCAGGGGCCCCAGCACAAGAAGGACATGAACTTAGTGGAGCAATTCCAGAGGAGGGCCATGAAGATGATCAAGGGGCTGGAGCACCTCTCCTATGAAGACAGGCTAAGGGAGTTGGAGGTTCTCAGCCTGGAAAAGAGAAGGCTCTGGGGAGAACTTTTAGTGGCCTTCCAGTACCTAAAGGGGGCCTATACGAAAGCTAGGGAGGGACTCTTTGTCAGGAAATATAGTGGTAGGACAAGGGGGAATGGCTTTTCACTGAAAGAGGGTAGATTTAGATTAGATATAAGGAAGAAGTTCTTTACTCTGAGGGTGGTGAGGCCCTGGAACAGGTTGCCCAGAGAAGCTGTGGATGCCCCAACCCTGGGAGGGTTCAAGGCCAGGCTGGATGGGACTTCGAGCAACCTGGTCTAGTGGGAGGTGTCCCTGCTGACAGCAGGGGGTTGGAACTGGGTGATCTTTAAGGTCCCTTCCAACCCAAACCATTATATGATTCTCTTTACATTCTTTAAGGTAAAGTGGTCTAAAGAGCCCCTGCAAAGTCGTGTTGACTGAGGTTTGCCACAAGAATGGCAAGCAAGAGCTCAGGTGAGAGGGTGGGTGGGAATGATAGCAGCTCTCCAGAAATCAGGATGCTGGTCTTTTCCAGATGGGACAGAAGAGAACATGCTGAAATCACTGCAAGAGGACCTTTGAAGGACCTAGTGGCAAACCAGACTGTTTTTGATACATACAATAGTACTGGGCTGTTTTGAAATCATTTCATTTTGAAGAATGCATTTCCCTTATGAAATACCTCCTGCTTTATAGCAAACTGACTGTTGTGGGCTTGCTAATCATGCCTGTATTGCTAAATAAAAGAAGGCAGGGATGGCTGCCTGGCCCTGAGCCTGGCTGGCCTGGAACAGCTTGCAGTAGAGTGCCCAACCTCCCTTCCACTGCAGAGCACTGCACTGGATCTGGCCCATCAGGCTGGATGAGCAACCTCATCTAGTGGAATGTGTCCCTGCCCATGGAAGGGAGTTTGGAACTAGATGACCTTTAAGTTCCATTCTGATCCAAACCATTCTATGATTCTATAATTATACTTTGGTAGTGAAAAACACTGTACCTTTTACCATCACATCTTATTTGCTTTTGGGATTAAGAACAATGAAAATGTTCCCACTTCAACAATTAAACTCCAAAGCCTTGAGAGTCCACAGAAGCAGGTAAATAAATCAGAAGTATTTGAAAAGTGCTTGAACAGAAACTTTGATTTACTTTCAAATGCTTAATTATTTAAACCGAAAATCATGCAAGAACTATTTGAAAGTTGCACATAAACAATAGAACTAACTGGTAAGTAACTTATTAAACAGTCACTGATTTTATCATTGAGAATCATCTCGTACAGAGAATAACAATAAAGATAGAGGGAAGGAAGGAAGATACAGGGTCCATCAGAATCAGATTCTAAATTGTAGCAAAGAGGGAGGGAGGAAAGGAGGGAGAAAGAGAGGAAGGGGGAAAAAGCCACTTACTGTTTTTTCTCTCACTGTTTCCACATGGTCAGATCTTGGCACACGTGACATTTGAACGGGAGTTTCTTCTTCCTGAGCTTTTTCAGCTTTCAAAACCATTTGGGGAATCCCAGTTGTCAAACCCTCTTTCTTAGCATCCTCTTGTTTCTTTGCATGCAGTTCCTCACAAGGTACTTCAACTTCTCCTTTCCGTTCAGCAACATGGTCTTTTGTTTCAGCTATAATTTGCTCTTTTTTGTCCTCTGAATGTGGTGCTTTCTTTTCTGGGAGCAGAGGTTTTTTGTCTTCTTCAAATTTGCTTAAAGTTTTCTTTTGATCTGAACTTACTGTTGCAGGAATTTTATCTGCTGAAAGTGTCTTTGACAGCTTTTCTTGCTGAAGTTTTGATTCTTCTTTTTGAGCTTCCTGTTGGATTTTCTCCACTAAAGAAGCTTTTGCAATTTTCACATGTTGAAGATTTGGGTCTTCTTTCTGAATTCCATGTTGAATTTTATCAGCTGAAACTGCCTTGGACAATTTCACCTCCTGAAGTTGTGCATCTTCCTTCTGAGCTGAAGGCTGGATTTTGTCAGCTGATAGTGCCTTTGCCATTTTCATCTGTTGGAGTTTCAGGTCTTCCTTCTGAATTCCATGTAAAATTTTGTCAGCTGAGGGTAACTTTGCCAATTTTGCCTCTTGAGGTTTTATGTCTTCCTTCTGGACTCCATGCAAAATTTTATCTGCTGAGGATGTTTTTGCCAGTTTTGCCTCTTGAAATTTTGCATCCTCCTTTTGAACTCCATGTAAAATTTTATCAGATGAGGGCGTCTTTGTCAGTTTTGTTTGCTGGAGTCTCGGGTCTTCCTTCTGAGAGACACGTATTTTATCAGCTGAGGGTGTCTTGAAAAGTTTGCCCTGCTTAAGTTTTGCATCTTCTTTTTGAACTCCTTGCTGTATTTTATCAGCTGACAATGTTTTTTCCAACCTCCCCTGCTGAAGCTTTGGAACTTCCTTCTGAACGCCTGGTTCTTCTTTAGGTTTTGCGGCTGCTGGAGTAGGCGGTGTGGAAGTCTTCTGAGGGAAATGTGAGACAGCAGGCACAGGCTGTTTTTGAGGAGTCGCAGGTGGTTTGGATACTGGTTGTGAAGGGCCTGGTTTTGGAAGTGGCACCTTGCCCATATCCCCAAGTTGTCCTGACATTGCCCTTTGGGTCTGGCAGTTTAAGCACAGCCATTCCTGTACCTGTGATACAACAAACATATGAAGTTACTTATTTGAAAACTTAACAGTAAAATCATGTTGTGTTTTCAGCTGGTACAGTTGCCATTAAAATACTTATAATCTCCATGCTATGCACACTGAACAG